>NW_008807095.1:0-203 GCF_000699105.1 Pygoscelis adeliae | reverse complement strand
TGGGGAGCGGAGCAAAGCCCACGGGGGGGAAAACACGGCCCCACACGCGTGTGCGGTGCGTGTGGTCTGTGTGTGGTGTGACCTTTCCTCGCCGTGCTGCTGCCTGCGTGATGTTATACATAAATACCTGTACGAAAGCATCGGTGTTTCAGAAACACCCAGCGTGAGCGATTGTGCGAAACGCCCGGCTCGCTGGCACATGT
>NW_008807094.1:0-203 GCF_000699105.1 Pygoscelis adeliae | reverse complement strand
CTGCCAATGGGATTAACAGTGGATATCCCAAAGCCTCCGCCTTGCAAACATATGGATTAGCCAGCATAACCCCAACTCGGTGCTGGAAAAGCCACCCAGGGATTACGGGAGGATTGCTGGCAGCAGCTCGAGGTGTGGGGGGCTGCGGCAGGGGCACCAGTGGGTTGTACCTGCCTGGTTAATAACAGGTTGATGAGCCGGGG
>NW_008807093.1:0-203 GCF_000699105.1 Pygoscelis adeliae | reverse complement strand
TTGCAAACGGATTTTACGGGGCTGCAAGCAGCCAGTCCCCGGCCGCATCCAGCCCTTCGCCCCATCCCAGGGGCTGCGCGGAGTGGTGGTACCCGAGGGACCCCGGGTGCCACAGGAGCACCCCACGGCACGGCCCCGGCCCTCGTGCCCCGCACGAGATGGGGAGCTGCGGCCTCGTGCTGTTTGCGGTAATTAAAGATCCC
>NW_008807092.1:0-203 GCF_000699105.1 Pygoscelis adeliae | reverse complement strand
CAGTCCCCAGCCCCGCGTCTGGCATGCTGCTAACAGCCCCATGGCCAGTGCTCCTGAATAGCCCTGTCCCACTTGGCTCAGCCCCAGTCCCACACCCCACTGGGGCTGGGGGTGCCCCCTGCACCCCAGCACTGATGTACATGTCCCATGGGGTGCCCGGGAGCGGTGCAGGGAATAGGCAGGACACCGGGGTGTCCCCGAGC
>NW_008807091.1:0-203 GCF_000699105.1 Pygoscelis adeliae | reverse complement strand
TTCGGTTTCTTTATCGGTTTATCAGAAATGTGTAGGGTTGGTTAAAACTCAGGGGTGTAGGGTATCCAAAAAAAAAAAAAAAAGTATGAAGCCCTGGGAAAAAAAATGAGCTCCCTGTTATAAATATACATATATACGTGTGTGTGTGCCCACGCTTATTTATTTATTTAAATTATTAAACGGCCGAGGGAGCCAGATGCACA
>NW_008807090.1:0-203 GCF_000699105.1 Pygoscelis adeliae | reverse complement strand
ACAGATGCCGCACGTGATGCCGGTGCTGCTGCCAGCACCCCCTGTCCTTCAAACCCTTAAACCACGCTCACTGCAAACCCCATTCCACTTAAATAAAAGCTGAATGCACACATTAAAAGTCCTACTATAGGGAAAGCTCCTCCATAGGCTCTGATACATCCTGGGCTCCTCCAGTAAGATGGAGCATTGCCTTCTCTGCCAAG
>NW_008807089.1:0-203 GCF_000699105.1 Pygoscelis adeliae | reverse complement strand
TCCCAGTCCTCCAGCAGTGGGCCTGCGGCATCCAGATGCCTGGGTCCCTCCATTGGGCACCCAGGCACCCAGGTCCCCTTCCTGACGCCCACCCCAGACGCCTGGGTCCCTTCCTGACACCCACCCTAGGCGGGCTGGACACCTGGGTCCCCCCTCCAGCCTCCCCCCTGGGGATGCCGGAGTTTCCCCTCTCTAAAATAAAA
>NW_008807088.1:0-203 GCF_000699105.1 Pygoscelis adeliae | reverse complement strand
GAGCAGGGGCCGACGGCGCCTTTACCTGCGAAAATATTTCTGGGCAGAGCAGCGGGGGCTCAGACGCCCCCAGTGACCTGGGACACCCCCTCCGCAGGGTTTTTTGAGCGGCACTTCAGCTCTCCTCTCCCAGGAGAAAGAAAAGCCGGGCTGCTTTAAAAGATACTACAGCAACGCGTAAACCACTAATTGCCTTTGAAAAC
>NW_008807087.1:0-203 GCF_000699105.1 Pygoscelis adeliae | reverse complement strand
TTTTTTTTTTTTTTTTTATATATATATATTTTTAAAGTGCTGCAGCTCACAAGATGCAGAGGGAGAAGAAATCGCCCTCAGGCTTTGCAAGATTTTTAAACGGGTGCGTTTGAAAAAGCTCTGGAATAGAGGATCACGCTATTTGCAGCTCCTTCCGGAGCGTGATCTGCCGTTCGTAGGCTCAACCCCAATGAAATAAAAAA
>NW_008807086.1:0-203 GCF_000699105.1 Pygoscelis adeliae | reverse complement strand
AGGCCGCCTGCACGCCGGGGTGCAGCGAGCCCTCCTGCCCACAGCTCCAGCAGAGGTGGCTGCTGCTCTTCCCAGCGCAGGGCTGATGCGAAGTGGAGCTGCGGGTTAGCTGCAGATTTTCCTTTTCATACCTCACCCTAAGAAACGCGATGCCTGACCCTGCAGCTGAGGTGGCGGCTGGGGCTGCCGGGGGCTGGCGGTGG
>NW_008807085.1:0-203 GCF_000699105.1 Pygoscelis adeliae | reverse complement strand
GCTCGAACTCCCTGCCCCGCTAAATCCAGCCTGAAGATATGCAAACCCCTGGTTAAACATGCACACGCCTGCGAGATGCACACAGCATTGATCCTCGCTGGGGCTCTGCCCGCACGCAGCTGGGCTGATGGCAAATTCCCCATAGCCTGGAGAGCTTCCCTGAAGCCGGGCTGGGGACACAGGGACGGGGCGGGGGGGGGGGG
>NW_008807084.1:0-203 GCF_000699105.1 Pygoscelis adeliae | reverse complement strand
ATATATGCACATAATCTTTTCTTAGATCAATGATCTTGTAAAAGAAGATGTAATTCCTTATTGCCAAGCCCTGTTGAGTATTATCTTTTTTTTTGAAGCTAAAGCACCCAATACAGCAACTGAATAGATTAAATATATACAACAATGTCATCTTAGACTGCCATATAATAGAGTTATTAATCAACTTGCAGTTTAGCTTATTG
>NW_008807083.1:0-203 GCF_000699105.1 Pygoscelis adeliae | reverse complement strand
GTGACACCCCCCCCCCAGCCAGCTGCACCCCGAAATGGGGTTGACCCCAATCAGCTGCACCCCGAAGTGTGAATGACTCCCAATGAGCTGCACCTCCAAATTGGAGTTACCCCCGATGAAGTGCAACCTAAAATGGGGATTAACCCCAACCAGCTGCACCCCCAAATGGGGTTGACCCCAACCAGCTGCACCCCAAAACGGGG
>NW_008807082.1:0-203 GCF_000699105.1 Pygoscelis adeliae | reverse complement strand
CCCCAAAGCCCCAGCAGCACCAGGGGCTGAGCGCAGGAGTGCTGAGGGTGCCAGGGCTGGGGGCTGGAGCCCTACTGCCTTCCTGCACCCATGATCCCCCCCTCCCGGGAAGCACCCCAAGGTGCCAGGACCTGGCAGAGCAGGGAGCGACTCACCAGGCTCTCTGCCGTCAGCTCCGGCAGCTCGTGCACCACGCAGTACGG
>NW_008807081.1:0-203 GCF_000699105.1 Pygoscelis adeliae | reverse complement strand
GGACAGGGACGGGGGACATGGGGACAGGAGCGGGGGACGGGGGCTCACAGCAAGGGACGTGGGGACAGGGATGGGGCACGTGGGGTCACAGGGAGAGACGGAGGGACAGGGACAGGGGACGTGGGGACACAGGGAGGGACAGAGGGACAAGGACAGGGGACGTGGGGACAGGGATGGGGGACGTGGGGTGGCAGGGAGGGATG
>NW_008807080.1:0-203 GCF_000699105.1 Pygoscelis adeliae | reverse complement strand
TTCAGCATCCTCGGCAGCGCTCCGGGAGCCCTGCAGCAGCGTCTCTCCAGTTAGAGCGGAGGGGGGAGAGGAGGAAGAGGAGACGGAGACAGCGGTGCAGGCATCTGTGCCGCGGCTCGGGGCTGAGGACGAGGAGCAGCGGCGGCGGCAGGGAGGAAGAGGAGGCGAGGAGCCCTCCCGGAGCCGTCCGTCGGCAGCGGGGG
>NW_008807079.1:0-203 GCF_000699105.1 Pygoscelis adeliae | reverse complement strand
CCCAGGCATGACATTGCCTTTGCTCGCCGCTTCCTACCCACCGTGTTGAAGGAGAGGCTGAGTCCCGGCACTCAGCGGAGGGCTGCTGGCTCCTGCCAGAGCTGCACTGCAGCAGGGCTGAGCCGCGGCTCCCTGCGCCCGGGGCTTTCCCCGCACAGACCTTCGGGGCTGCTGGTCCCACTGTGACCCCCGAGCAGTGTTGT
>NW_008807078.1:0-203 GCF_000699105.1 Pygoscelis adeliae | reverse complement strand
CTGGGGCACGGGGAAGCATGCCAAGCTCCCCGCTCTGCTGAAGCAGCCCGGCCCCGTGGCTCGGTGTGGCACTGGGCTCCACAGGGCCATGCCAGAGCCGCAGCGAGGCAAAGGAGCTGGGGAGAGAACCCTAGGCAAACCCACAGCAGCCCAAGTGGCCGGAGACCCTGGTGCCAGGAGAGGCCCTCGGGCTCTGCCACCAT
>NW_008807077.1:0-203 GCF_000699105.1 Pygoscelis adeliae | reverse complement strand
GCTGAGCAGGGCTGGTTCCCCGTGCCCCGCTGGCCCCGCTGCCCCGCCGGCTGGGGTGGGGAGAGCGCTGGGGGCTGTCTTCTCTCCAAAATTTTGCTGCTTTTCCCTTTTTTTTTTTTCACCTCTCTTTTCTCTCCTTGCCCTTGTAGAGGAAAAAGGTCCGTGCGATAGCCCTTCCTCTTTCTCCTCTTCCTCCTCCTGGT
>NW_008807076.1:0-203 GCF_000699105.1 Pygoscelis adeliae | reverse complement strand
GGTGCAGGGCCGAGCACCCACCGCCGGCCCGCGGGAGATGTGGGGGGCAACCCCTTCCTTAGGCGAGCGGGGTCTCCCAGAGACGCTCTCCTGGATCTGTGCCCCCTCAAACACACCTTCCCACCGCTAACCCCCCGAGATTTTACTGGGGTTATTTCTGAAATGCCCTTTCCTCCCCCCCCCCCCCCCCCCTTTATTTTTTC
>NW_008807075.1:0-203 GCF_000699105.1 Pygoscelis adeliae | reverse complement strand
TCAGCGGCGCCGCCATGACACTCCCGGCGCCGGCCTTGCCCGGCTCGAAAGCGGCCTCGCGGCTCCGCCCCCCGGAAGACGCCGCAGACCAATGAGAGTTTGAGACGCTGCCTGTCGGCCAGTCATCGTCGAGGGAGGGCGGAGCTCTGGGCGGAAGTGGCTCACAAGGTTGACGCCGGCGGCAAAAGGGCGAGAGACGGGAA
>NW_008807074.1:0-203 GCF_000699105.1 Pygoscelis adeliae | reverse complement strand
TGCAGCTCTGGGGGGCTCTCAGCTGGCAGGGGCTGGTGCCTGGGCTGCTGCATGGGGGTGGGAAATGGGGCCCTGGACCCCACCCAGGGGAGGGCTGGGGTTGCTGCAGCATGGGCTCTGGGGCAGGGTCCCTAACTGCAGCCTGTCCTGCTCTCCAGAGCAGGCGGGGGGGAGCGTGATGGCCCCGCTTGGGCTGTGACAGC
>NW_008807073.1:0-203 GCF_000699105.1 Pygoscelis adeliae | reverse complement strand
GCCTGCAGCTGCGGTTCCCAGCCAGTCCCGGGGGGTTTCCCTCGGCAGCGTCAGGCCACGGCGTGTTCAGCTGCTCTCTCCTGGGCACTGGGTCAGGCTGTTGTACCAGGCAAAGGGGTGCCTTGGGTGCCTGGTGCTCCACACCCGTCCATCCCCAGCAGCCCAGGCCAGGGGAGTCTGGCAGCCTCTGCCCTGCCGGCAGC
>NW_008807072.1:0-203 GCF_000699105.1 Pygoscelis adeliae | reverse complement strand
GCTGGAGGAAGGGATGGAGGGGCTGGGGGAGCCCGGGGGCGAGAGCCTGGGGGATGCAGGGGGCTGCGTGGCTGAAGGGTCCCCGTCCCCCACGGCAGGGGGGAGAAGGGGGAGGAAAGGGCCCCCCAAACCCCTGCCTGGGGTCGGACAGAAGGAACTGGGGCTGTTCGAAGATGGCCCCACAGACCCTGCTCCGCTGAGGC
>NW_008807071.1:0-203 GCF_000699105.1 Pygoscelis adeliae | reverse complement strand
CAGCCCGAGCATCCTCCTGAGCACCCTGGAGGCACGGCCATGCTGCCAGGGTGCTCAGGAGGGTGCTCAGGCTGGAAGTGTCCGGCACGGCTGTGCAGCCACCTGTACTCGGCCACATCTCACTACAATAGCCTTGTCCAAAATCCAGGCATTTCACTGGTATTTCTGGATCATCCACGGGAGACACGCAGCCGCTGGCGGGG
>NW_008807070.1:0-203 GCF_000699105.1 Pygoscelis adeliae | reverse complement strand
AGACGATAAGGCCAACAAAGCAATATTTGTGTCACTTAGGCAAGCTTCGGGTCAACAGAACCTGATTCTTGAATGGGTGACTTCAACTACCCAGACGTGTCTTGGAAGAACAATACAGCATCTCACCTGTCATCCATCGAGTTCCTGGAATGTGTAGAGGACTGCTCCCTCATGCAAATGTTAGATGTGCCAACCAGGAATGA
>NW_008807069.1:0-203 GCF_000699105.1 Pygoscelis adeliae | reverse complement strand
AAAAAAAATAGCTATCCCATCAACGTCTCACTTTGTCATCTGCATCATCTGCTTTCCCAAATGCACATTTAAAAATAAGAAATAATAGATGCAGATAAATCTTTGTTTTTAAACCTGATATCAGTTCGGTCATTTGGCTTTTGAAGATAGTTTTGTCTATTTTATCCACAAGTGATTCTAGAATCATAGAATCATAGAATAGT
>NW_008807068.1:0-203 GCF_000699105.1 Pygoscelis adeliae | reverse complement strand
ACCAAAACCCAGCCGGGGGGCAAGTTTGGGGGATGCCACCCCCAGGGTCCCCTCGGGGTGGGCACCACAGCCCGGGCCGTGGGGAGGTGGCGGGGCTGCACCTCCCCTCTCCTTCTCCATCCCCATCTCCCTTCCGCCACCTCTGCACCCCGAGGGGGACACCCGGCTCCGGCGGGGCTCTGGGGGCTGTCGGGCGCCCCCGG
>NW_008807067.1:0-203 GCF_000699105.1 Pygoscelis adeliae | reverse complement strand
CCGCCTGCCAGCAGCTTCGCCCTGTCAGCTCCTGTGCCGGAGCCTCTCCTTCCTCCGCAGCATCCTTCCCCGAGGTGGACTACCTCCTGAGCAGCCAGCGCAGCCCTCCCACCCACGGGAGACAGCCAGCGGGAGCTGCATCTCTCCCCCCGGGCACGGGGCTAGGAGATGAGGCTCCTTGGGCTACAGCACTGGGATCCCTT
>NW_008807066.1:0-203 GCF_000699105.1 Pygoscelis adeliae | reverse complement strand
GGGACATGGGGACATGGGGACATGGGGGAATGGGGACAGGGGGACATGGGACACGGGGACATGGGACACGGGGACATGAGGTTCCAGGGTCATGGGACACAGGGATGCGGGGAGATGGGGACACGGGGATGCAGTGCTATAGGGGACACAAGGACATGGGGCTACAGGGGACACAGGGACATGGGGCTATGGGGGGACGTGGG
>NW_008807065.1:0-203 GCF_000699105.1 Pygoscelis adeliae | reverse complement strand
AAATACTGGATGCGAAAGTCAGCTTGTTTGGTAAGGGAAGAAACTTCTACTAAGAAGGGGAAGGAGGAAGGAGTGGACGAGGCAAGCTACTCGGAAGCAGGACCATCACAGAAGAGGAGGAGGAAGAGGCAGAACTCGTAAATGAGGCGGTAACTACCCAATCCCTATCCCTGTGTGAGCTGCAAGATACACGAAAAGATTTC
>NW_008807064.1:0-203 GCF_000699105.1 Pygoscelis adeliae | reverse complement strand
TTTTTTTTAATTCCAAGAGGGTGTTTGGAGGATGAGGAGCCCGGCAGTGACATAACCGGCTCTGCGGGGCACGTGGCAGACCCGTACAAGAGAGCAGCCAAGCATTTAGCACTTCATAAAAGAGGGGCAGCATCGTCGGAGCAGGCGCCGGCCACCACGGTAGCCTTTCCCCAGCCAGGAGAGGAGCAGGGAGGGACGCGGGG
>NW_008807063.1:0-203 GCF_000699105.1 Pygoscelis adeliae | reverse complement strand
ATGGGGGGGTGGGTGTGAGGTGGAAAAGGACCCCGGAACACCCCAGGGCTGAGCCAAAACGTGGTGCCCTTGCCGAGGGGGTCCCCGGCCTCCTCCCTGTGAGCGAGGGGGTTCTTGCACCCCTTCCCTAGCGCTTGTCCCCAGGGCTCATCCCTGTTCCTGCAAGAAGCACTTGCAGCCCCTCTGCCCACTGTGAGGTGGGG
>NW_008807062.1:0-203 GCF_000699105.1 Pygoscelis adeliae | reverse complement strand
AACAAGCTGTTTACATTTTGCAAACCTATGTCAATTAAGGAACTCTTGTACATGTAAAGTCATTATTCAAATTAGGTTTATAATAACAACACAGAGCTTCAGAAGCTGTATTCTCACCAGACCTTAGTTTACACGGTCATTTTTTCTTACTGTGTTTGTTTTAAACAAACCATTCCTTGACTGAGCAGCTGTGTCCTTGGGGA
>NW_008807061.1:0-203 GCF_000699105.1 Pygoscelis adeliae | reverse complement strand
ACTGGGCCATACTGGGAGGCACTGGGAGAGGAGCTGGGAGGCACTGGGCTGTACTGGGGGGCACTGGGGGGGGCACTGGGCTGTACTGGGAGGGGCTGGGAGGTACTGGGTTATACTGGGAGGCACTGGGAGAGGAACTGGGAGGCACTGGGCTGCACTGGGAAGGGCACTGGGCTATACTGGGAGGCACTGGGCCATACTGG
>NW_008807060.1:0-203 GCF_000699105.1 Pygoscelis adeliae | reverse complement strand
GGGGATGCGGCAGCATCCCAGGGCTCAGCCCCGCTGTAAGGGTGTCCCCCCCAGGGCCCTGCGCCTGGGCTATCTGACCCAGGAGATGATCGATGGCTATGAACCGCTGCTGATGTTCACCATCCCTCGCCTGGCCATTATCAGGTGGGTGCAGCCCCCTGGAGAAGGGGGTGCCCAGGGGCGGCTGGGGGCTCCCCCCCCTG
>NW_008807059.1:0-203 GCF_000699105.1 Pygoscelis adeliae | reverse complement strand
CGTCCCCTGCCTGCCCTGCGCTGAGGTCTCACTCCACACCCAGGACCCTTCGTGGAACCACAGGGTCTATCGCCTGGCTGTCGCCAAGCTGAGCCCCCCCATCATCCCCTTCGTGCCCCTCCTCCTCAAAGGTGGGTACCTCGGCTTGGGAGCTGCGGGGCCTTTGCTGGGGGTGCAGGTGGGAATGGGTTGAGCTGGGCTGG
>NW_008807058.1:0-203 GCF_000699105.1 Pygoscelis adeliae | reverse complement strand
AGGGACGCGGGCTGGGGCCCTGTACACCAGGGGTAAATCAGAAAAGCTCCCAAAGCACCCGCACCTCGGAGATGGGCCCTGCCTCAGCAACACGATCAGCTCACAGATGCAGAGGAGTCGGAGGAAAGAGGGGAGAGAGAGGACTCCCCTGCCCCACCGCACCTTTGAGGCGCCGCTGCCCGCTCCGCAGGAACCTCGGCAGA
>NW_008807057.1:0-203 GCF_000699105.1 Pygoscelis adeliae | reverse complement strand
AAAAAAAAAAAATTTCTTTTCAGTGTATCAATTTTCAATCTATTGCTTATGCATAGATTCCATATTACTTGTGAGTTTGGTGTGTTAGGTGCTGGGTACACACAAGACAAAGAGGTGATCGCTTAGTGTAGAATTTGAATATGAAGTCAAGAGTCCGACAGAGTCTGACCTGATGATTCGTTTGCGTGATATACTCTTAGCCC
>NW_008807056.1:0-203 GCF_000699105.1 Pygoscelis adeliae | reverse complement strand
CTGCCCACGCTGGGGCTGGAGGTGCAGCCGGTGGTCCTGGGGTAGGGATGGACGGGGCTGGGTGCCCCCGGTGCTGGGGGGAATATGGGTCTGGGGGGTGGCTCTGGGGGTGACGGGGACCATGGGAGGGCAGTGGCAAGGTGGGGAGTGTCTGCCCCCCCCCAGGGCTGGGGCAAGGGGCGGCGGCGGGGGGGCCGGGAGCC
>NW_008807055.1:0-203 GCF_000699105.1 Pygoscelis adeliae | reverse complement strand
TAAAATGATTTGCATGAGGACAGGGCTCTGCCTCCACACCGTGCCGGGGCAAAGAGCCGGTCTCCCCAGCGGGAGGTGTTTTTTTGGCTGATATAGGGAATTTTGGGGCTGGGATTTATTAGCTACAAAGCTGGGATAAGGGACTATGAGATCCTTTAGCAGGGGGACGGGGCCTCAAACCCCCAAAGCAACCTCCTTGCCTG
>NW_008807054.1:0-203 GCF_000699105.1 Pygoscelis adeliae | reverse complement strand
CTCCGGTGGGGCCGGTGGGTCCGCCTGGACCCGGTAGCCCCACGGGACCCTGGATCCCATCATGCCCGGCTGGACCCATGGGACCCCGCTCGCCCTGCAGGCAGGAAGGGGAAGGGCTGAAAGCAGGGCTGGCCGGGACCCACGGGAGACACAGCTTGTCCCAGCGCTGCCCCACACCTCCTCCCTCACCCCACACCCCCTCT
>NW_008807053.1:0-203 GCF_000699105.1 Pygoscelis adeliae | reverse complement strand
CTCTCCCACTGCAGAAATAGTACTTGACTCAGTTTGCTACTTTTTTTCACTGATAGGAAACAAAAAGTTATTATTCCATATAATCCATTATTTTTAACACAGGTAGGTAGTTTGATTAGATTTCTTGATGAGAACTGTGTGAAGGGCAAGTGGAAGTGCACAGCTTGTGTGAGGACCACATGCCTCTGACAGCTCTATGCATC
>NW_008807052.1:0-203 GCF_000699105.1 Pygoscelis adeliae | reverse complement strand
CTCCAGCTGCAAGGCCGGGGACGGCGGGGACAGGGGGACACGAGGGGGTCTGTCAGGGTCTCCAGCTTCAGGCTGTGGCTTGGCCGGAGCGCCATGGCTTGCGGTTAGCGAGGGGCACACTTGGAAGGAGCACAGGACCTCGATCACGGAGCGTCTTCTCCGCTTGGGTGCGTAGGGGTGACCTGGGAGCCAGGTGCTTCTGT
>NW_008807051.1:0-203 GCF_000699105.1 Pygoscelis adeliae | reverse complement strand
CTCTGCCTGTGCCAAGGAAAATGCCTAGATGCGCAGTTCCCCCGTTCCCCTCATTGCGCGGCTGCCTACAACACTTTCCGCACTTTTTCTCGCCAGCAAGCGTGAATATTGCGCCCCCGGGAGAGCCGCGACGCTCCCCCCCTCCCTCCCCCGGGGAACCCGGGCGGGCGGGCGGCGTGGGAGGGAGGCAGAGCCTGGAAGCA
>NW_008807050.1:0-203 GCF_000699105.1 Pygoscelis adeliae | reverse complement strand
GCAGGACACCAGCCCTTCTCCCACCAAAAAATGGGGGGGGAATCCAGCCAAAAAGCAGCACCCAAGGGTGCCGGGAGGCCCCACAGCATCACCGCAACCCCCTTGGCGGAGTCCCAGCGTGGGGTCAGCCCCTGCCTGAGCTCCCCCCCCGGTTCCCCGCAGTGTGACATGCAGAAGCTGACGGTGGACGAGCTGAAGCGGCT
>NW_008807049.1:0-203 GCF_000699105.1 Pygoscelis adeliae | reverse complement strand
TCAGCGGTGACGTGCAGGTGACAGACGGGGAGCTGCAGGTGACAGCGGGTGGCCTCTACCTCCTCTACGGCCAATTCGCCCTCACCTGCACGGCACCCACCTGTCCCCCCGGCACCATCACCCTCCAGCTCAATCGCACCGGATCACCGCGCCCATTGCTCACCGTGCCGTTGGCGCTGCCCGACGATGCAGGAGCCAACCCG
>NW_008807048.1:0-203 GCF_000699105.1 Pygoscelis adeliae | reverse complement strand
GGGACCAGAGCCAGGACCAGCACCAGGGCTGGGACCAGCACCAGGATGGGGAATAGAGCTCTGATTGGGGCTGGGGCTGGCATCAGGGCCAGGATCAGGACCAGCACTGGGACCAGCACCAGAATGGAGACCAGGGCTGGGATCGGGATGGGGATTGGGGCTGGGGCCAGCACCGGGACCAGAGCCAGGACCAGCACCAGGGC
>NW_008807047.1:0-203 GCF_000699105.1 Pygoscelis adeliae | reverse complement strand
GAGGAGGAGCTGGGGGGGTGGGGGTGGGGTGTGTGTCCATCAGGCCCCCAGTGGGGTATCGCCGCTGCAGGCTCACCCAGCAACCTGGGAGCCCCTGTGATGGGACCATCGGTGTCGCGAGGGGCACCGACGCTGTCTCTGTGTCGGTGCTGGAAGGCAGCAGCGGCTTCGCCTGATGCATCGGGGGAGAAAACAGGCGTTTG
>NW_008807046.1:0-203 GCF_000699105.1 Pygoscelis adeliae | reverse complement strand
GGGAATTATCCCAAATCCTGCTGCTTCTCGCACCCCACGCGCGTGGGCCTCCCCGCCGGCGCTGGGCCGGGGCAAGCCAGCCCGGCTCAATTGGATGCAGACACCCGGCTGCGCTCAGCCGCCTTTGCGCTGGCTGGAGTTATTTTGGCTGCCGGGTTTATCGGCCGCCAGGAATGCGGCTGGCGGGTGCTGCCTGCGCGTCA
>NW_008807045.1:0-203 GCF_000699105.1 Pygoscelis adeliae | reverse complement strand
CCCCGTGTCCCCTCTGTGCCCCCCAGCCCGCCTCCCTCCGTCTCCTCTGCGTCCCCTCCATGTGCCTCCAGTCCGCGTCCCCGCTGTGTCCCGTGTCCCTCTGTCCCCATCTGCCTCTGTCCCCACCGCGTCCCTACACCTTGTGTCCCCGTGTCACTCCACCCCACATCCCTCTGTCCCCTCCACCCCATGCGCCTGTCCCG
>NW_008807044.1:0-203 GCF_000699105.1 Pygoscelis adeliae | reverse complement strand
TGGGCATAAATTGTCCATTTGAGTGTCTGAGATACAAGCTCTAAGCAGGAGCTGCTGGCTCCTGGGGTATCCACGGCTCAGGGAAAGATGAGATCCCGCTGTAGATGCTTGGGTTTTGCCAACGGAGCAGAAATGCTGTCAGAGCAAGGGATGGGAAAGGAGGAAGCAGTGGCTGGTGGACCTTCCCGTCCCTCCAGGGCGGC
>NW_008807043.1:0-203 GCF_000699105.1 Pygoscelis adeliae | reverse complement strand
TGGGACGCGCCCCAGCTCCCAGCAATGCTGGCGTCGCTCCGAGCTCGGGGTCAGGACGGGCGAGCACTGACGCGGCCCCGCAGCAGCGCTGGGACCCGGGCTGGGGCTTTGCCCTGGTTTTGGGGCAGTGCAGGCCCCCGGCCCCAGGCCCGGAGGGGTCCCCATCCCACGCCTGGCGGCAGGAGGGAGGGAGCCCTCTGAAG
>NW_008807042.1:0-203 GCF_000699105.1 Pygoscelis adeliae | reverse complement strand
CTGCCCGCAGTTCACTGGGGAAGGCGGGGGGGGGAGGGAAAAAAATAACATCCCAACAACAATACAAAGAGAAAAAAGAAACAACCCTTTAATGGCATTTCCTCAAACGATTCCTGTCACCCGGATCAAGTATTATGAGCTTCTACTCTTGTTCTAAATTAATTGCCTGATAGAGGAGTATTCCTGATGAAGAGGAGAACCGG
>NW_008807041.1:0-203 GCF_000699105.1 Pygoscelis adeliae | reverse complement strand
GGGGCCTGAGGGGAACAGGACAGGGTCTTCTCCCCTGATCCTGAAAAGAAGGGAAAGTGCACTGGGGGATGGAGATCTCTCCAGAGCCTGAGGACTCACAGCCATTACCAGGCTTGATGGAACCAGGGGAATCACAGGGAGGCACCGCCAAGTCAGAGGGGGGCAGGGGCAGGGAGGACCACGGGCCTTTCCAGGCCTGAGGG
>NW_008807040.1:0-203 GCF_000699105.1 Pygoscelis adeliae | reverse complement strand
GGGCCGCTCCCCCTGCCTGCAGAGCTGCCGCAGGCAGCTTGGACGTGATGCCCGGGAGGGCGAGCTTTGGACGCGATGCCTGAGGTGGAGCCCTGCTGGCTCCCGAAAACCTCCCGTTGCTCGCGGAGCCAACGTGTCCTGCCCCCCTGGCTCCGGGCAGGGAGAGGTGCGGGCAGGGAGAGGTGCGGGCAGAGGGAGAGGTG
>NW_008807039.1:0-203 GCF_000699105.1 Pygoscelis adeliae | reverse complement strand
CCGGCCCCGCTGCCGCCCCGCCGTGGCCCCCCGGGGCTGCACCTACCATCGCTGCCCTTGCCGGAGCCGCTCGTGGGGAGCCGTGCTGGAGGGCTGGGAGTGCTCTCATTCACTGGCACCGGCGGCTTTAATGGGACGTCAGTGTTGTCTTTCTCCGTCCTTCTCTTTTTTCCTTTTCTCTTTTTTCTTTTTTCTTTTCTTTT
>NW_008807038.1:0-203 GCF_000699105.1 Pygoscelis adeliae | reverse complement strand
GTGCAGAGACTGAGGGGGAGGTTGGAAGGCACGCAAGATCGTTTGGAGAGGAAAATGCCTGGGCTCATGCCCAGTGCAGTGTGGCAGTACCTTGCTGCAGGGGTAGGAGACAGCTTGTCCATAAATAGACTTCCTCAGTGGAGCCCCCATAGCTGGACATGTTGTTGATGGCTTCCTTGCTGCAGCTCAGCGCTGAGCCCGGG
>NW_008807037.1:0-203 GCF_000699105.1 Pygoscelis adeliae | reverse complement strand
GGCTCTGGAGGGGGACGGGGCTGCCGGGGTGTCTGTGCTCGTCAACCTCGCAGGTATTTGACAGCTTTTCCCCCTTTTGTTCCGGCCAGGGGGTGGGTTGTCCCCGAGGGGACCCGCCGGGCACGGGGGCATCGCGCCGGCCTCCTTTCCCCAGCAAAATGGGCGAAAAACAGCCCCGACGATCATTTGAGTTACGCTTTGCT
>NW_008807036.1:0-203 GCF_000699105.1 Pygoscelis adeliae | reverse complement strand
GGCTCTGCACTGTGAGCACCCTGCTGGGTACCATTCCTGTGCCTGCTGGGTCCCCACTGACGCCCAGGGCACTGCAGAGTGCTTTGTGGATACTTCAATTCAGGGCTATACTTTGGGAAATTTCACCTTTGAAGGTGTTTCACCTTCCAAGTCTCCATTCATTCCAACCCCAGAGCACGTGGCGAGTCCCCATCCTCTCCTCT
>NW_008807035.1:0-203 GCF_000699105.1 Pygoscelis adeliae | reverse complement strand
GCTCCCAGCTTCCCACTGGCAGCCAGCTGATGAGCGCACACTTTCCGGAGCTGTTTGGGTGACCATCATTAAGTGGAGCCATTTGTTTTTGTCAGGGAGGTAACCATGACAATCACCCTGTACACACACCGCTGGCTTCTCCGCGCCTCCTCCCCTCGCTCCCCTCCTGCTCCTGGGGGCTGCAGGGGAAGGGGCGAAGCCCA
>NW_008807034.1:0-203 GCF_000699105.1 Pygoscelis adeliae | reverse complement strand
TGCCAGGGGACTGCGGGGGCTTGGGGGGGGCCCCGGGCGCTGCAGTGTGGGACCCCCCGCCCCTGTGCACGGGTCTATATGGGACCCCACCCACATGCGAGGGGTCATGGGTCCGTACGGGACCTGACCCCTGGGCGTGGGTCTGTATGGGACCTGACCCCAGGCGCAGGACGCGGCAGGACTGGCCGGCGTGCGTGGGCACG
>NW_008807033.1:0-203 GCF_000699105.1 Pygoscelis adeliae | reverse complement strand
GGAGGGCAGGCCATGAACCACCTCTGTATCCTTCCCCACGGGGTGTTTCCAGGGAGGGAAGGGGGGGTTGTGTTGCACCACCCTTAGCCGGCACCCCAGATTTCCAGGACGTGGTGCTGGAGGAGCTGCCCCACGCCCGGGGCTCCCCGGCGCAGTTTGAGCTCAACGGGCGCATCCGGCAAGTGGCTGCCGCCCGGGGGGGC
>NW_008807032.1:0-203 GCF_000699105.1 Pygoscelis adeliae | reverse complement strand
GCTCAGGCTGGGGATCCCTGACCCTTACCAATCATGCCGTTGACCGTGCCGAAGAGAACCGAGCCCTGTGTTGGCGTGGACGTCTCACCCAGGTTCTGCATGACCAGAGACCCATGACAGAAGACATTGAGCAACTCTCCCAGGTGGGACAGCCCCACCTCCTGCAAGTGCTGGCGCTCCTCGTCGGTCGTGGCCGCACTGAA
>NW_008807031.1:0-203 GCF_000699105.1 Pygoscelis adeliae | reverse complement strand
GCCGACTGAGGTTAAACCACGACAGGGAAGTGGGAGATGCAACCCTGGTCCCCAGCTCTGGGCAGAGGGGTCACTTATGTAGATCCATCTTATGTAGGGCTGGGACAGCATTTCTCCAGCTCTCAGGGCATATGGAACGAGGGAGCATTTCTGGATACAGAGCTGGGTTTCTTGGTTTGTTTGGGGTTTGGGGTTTTTTTTTT
>NW_008807030.1:0-203 GCF_000699105.1 Pygoscelis adeliae | reverse complement strand
TGAGCTGGATCGCCCCCCCCTCAAAGAGCTGTCCCCCGAGGCGTGCCTCAGTTTCCCCACTGGACAAGGGTGGAAGGGAGGAGGTGGCCGTGGGGGGGACACGGTGGTGGCTTCTCTGCTGTCTGATACTGGGGTTGGGCTGGATCACGTTTCTTCCCAGAGCTGTTCCCAAGAGGCGTGCCTCAGTTTCCCCGCTGCCAGAG
>NW_008807029.1:0-203 GCF_000699105.1 Pygoscelis adeliae | reverse complement strand
GAGGAAGGAAAAAAAAATATATATATGCAAGAAGGTTTAAATCCCAAGGGGATCGGAGACGAACTGCAACTCCTGCCGGAGGGAGGATTCCCGGACTCGCTCCGAAGCGGTGGCCTGTCTGGAGCGTGGCTCCGGCGAGGAGCAGCATATACCGCTCCCCTCCCTGCCATGCGCCTCCCCCGTCCCTCCTCCCGGTACTCCCG
>NW_008807028.1:0-203 GCF_000699105.1 Pygoscelis adeliae | reverse complement strand
ATCACGCCACTGCAGCAGATGCTGGCCTCGGGGACGGGGGCCATCCTCACCTCCCTCTTCGGTGAGGACCGTGGGGAGCGGGTGGGTGCCGGGGGTTGGCGCGGTGCAGCGTGGCTAAAGGATGGTGTCGTTTCAGTGACGCCACTGGACGTGGTGAAGATCCGGCTGCAGGCCCAGAGGACCCCCTTCTCCAAAGGTAACCC
>NW_008807027.1:0-203 GCF_000699105.1 Pygoscelis adeliae | reverse complement strand
TTGGGGAAATGAATGTACAGATTCAACAGATGTCTAAAATTACTTTGCAAAACAGATCAGCCTTGGATATGTTATCGTTAAAAGAGCAGGGGGTATGTGGAGTGCTAAATCTCACTGACGGAGAATGCTGTCTCACCATACATAATGCAACCACCACCATAGAACAAGCGCGACAGAAGATGAGAGAGGTATCGGAGCAGACC
>NW_008807026.1:0-203 GCF_000699105.1 Pygoscelis adeliae | reverse complement strand
GCTCTGAAGGGCTACTGGGCCATACTGGGAGGCTCCAAAGAGCTACTGGGCCATACTGGGATGCTCCAAAAGACTACTGGGCCATACTGGGAGGCCTTGAAAAGCTACTGGGCCATACTGGGAGGCACTGGGATGCACTGCAGAGCCATTGGGACATCCTGGGAAAGCACTTAAGAGCAACTGAGCGGATCCTGGGAGGTTCT
>NW_008807025.1:0-203 GCF_000699105.1 Pygoscelis adeliae | reverse complement strand
GAAGTACGCGCCCCGTGTGACCCCCGAGCAGCGCGTCAAGGCCTTCGTCCTGGTGGGGTGCGTCGGCTTGGCCCCAGCCCGGGGGCAGCTGGGGGTGCATGGAGCAGGGTCGCAGCCCGCAGGAGCGGCTGGTTCCTCATGCAGCATGGCTGGGGACTTGGGGGGCCTCCGGGGGAACCAGAGGTGGACGAGATCCCCAGGAG
>NW_008807024.1:0-203 GCF_000699105.1 Pygoscelis adeliae | reverse complement strand
CTCAGTCATTTCTCCTGCCCGCCTGGCTTGGCACTTCACTCGTGTGCCGGTACGGGTTCTGATTTCCCTTCCCTCTCCCTTGCAGGCTGTACCCAGCTGCTGGACGAGTCGCAGGTGACCCTCTCCTTCCAGGACTGGCTGGCCAGCGTCACCGAACGCATCCACCAAACCATGCATTACCAGTTTGAGGGTAAGGCTTTGGG
>NW_008807023.1:0-203 GCF_000699105.1 Pygoscelis adeliae | reverse complement strand
AAGACGTCCCGATTTCAGCATTTCTGAATGCCTTCCAGCGCAGAACCTGGCTCCTGCCGCCCGTGGGCACTGGTTTTCATTATGCATTAGCAAACAAGGTGTGTTACCAGTGTGTTTATTAACACTCCCTGCTCTGAATCCCTCATCCTCACCTGCATGAAACATTGCCTGAATGGCTTCCACAAGTTCAGTATTTCTGTTCA
>NW_008807022.1:0-203 GCF_000699105.1 Pygoscelis adeliae | reverse complement strand
TTGGGACCCGGCCACGTTGCTTTGGGAGCCCGTGAGCATCCTCGGGACGTGACCCCTCCTGCCCCTCAGTGCTGCCCCATGGGGCATCCTGCCCTCTGTGCCCACCAAATTTCCCAGCTGGGATGGGAAAGACCCAGCCTCACCTTGGTGGTCACCCCCAAACCTACGTGGTGGGACACCCCAAACCCAGTACAGAATTGTCA
>NW_008807021.1:0-203 GCF_000699105.1 Pygoscelis adeliae | reverse complement strand
GCAAAAGTTAATAAGAAGCAGATTTAATGAATGGTTTTCATGAGCTTTTATGTTTAGCTGCATTTTTTTGAGTGTTACTTTTTTTAGTATTAAAAGACAAAATTTAATTTCAAAGGTTAAGTAATCAACTCTCTTAGAATTAACTTTTTCTTTTCCTAGGGATTGATATAAGTTAGTCAAAAGGAATACTTAAGTTATTCTTT
>NW_008807020.1:0-203 GCF_000699105.1 Pygoscelis adeliae | reverse complement strand
TGGAGGCACGCGTGCAGGATCCCCGTCGCAGCCCTGCCTGCACGCTGCTGCCTGCTTTCCGACCACCGGCTGCTCTTCCCCAGGGATCCCGAGGTTCTGTGGAGCTGGAGAGCCCCCAGGAGCCGTGTCCCGGCAGCCCCCCACCCCTCAGCACGCGGTTGTGGTGAGCTGGGGGAGCGGGGTGCTCGGGGAGGCCGTGCCGG
>NW_008807019.1:0-203 GCF_000699105.1 Pygoscelis adeliae | reverse complement strand
TGCCACCCACGGGTGTCCCCGCTGCCACCCCCGGGTCCCTGGCAGGCTCTGCCCACGCTCCCCACGGCACCGGGGAGGTCGGGGATGGGACCGGGGTGGACGGAGGGATGCAGAGGGACGGGAGGACGGACACAGGGTGGCTACGGGGCAGCCGGACAGATGGACGTGGGGCGAGCGGGACAGAAGGATCGACGAATGTGTGA
>NW_008807018.1:0-203 GCF_000699105.1 Pygoscelis adeliae | reverse complement strand
CCGGGCCGTGCCGCGCAGAAGCAGCGTTTCGACACCAGAGGCCGAGAACTTCAGCCTGTGAGGGGAGCGGCCGAGAGCCCATGAGGCGAGCGGGGCGGCGGGGGCTGCCTCACGCCGCCCGGGCCCACGGAGAAGCAAGTGGCGGTGAAGGCTTGGCTTGTCCTCCCGCTTGGCGAGCGACAGAGCGGAGCGGGCTCCTCTTT
>NW_008807017.1:0-203 GCF_000699105.1 Pygoscelis adeliae | reverse complement strand
GGTGAGTTTCTCTGACAACACTTTCTCTTTGAAAGCTTCCTTGCCTTGCTTGTCTGAGTTATGCTTTAGTTTTTCTTTACCTGGTCTCATGTGTCTGTAGCTTTACGGGTGTTTATCAGCATCGCTTCGTTTAGCGATGGGCCGTGTGTCAGTGCCTCTTGCTCTTGCTGCAGCGGGTGTGAAGGGCAGGAGATGTGAGGGTA
>NW_008807016.1:0-203 GCF_000699105.1 Pygoscelis adeliae | reverse complement strand
GCAGAGCTCCCCAGAGCAGCCGGCACTTCCCCGCCACCATGAGCACTCCCCTGGCCTGACACCCCCTGCCTCCCCGGAGCTCGCCGGCTCATGCCACCTTAAAGTGCGGCTGCGTGCCTGCGGCAGCGGGGGGGTGGGATGGTGTGAGCCCAGAGCCGCTCTCCTCCCTCCCACCGCCCCTCGGCTGGCTCTGGCAGGAGGCG
>NW_008807015.1:0-203 GCF_000699105.1 Pygoscelis adeliae | reverse complement strand
GATTAAGGAGCCGTCTGCTCGGCCCCCCCCCCCCGGCCGCTGACCCCTCCGGAGCTGCCACCGACTTGTCACCCCTGGCTGGCCCAGGCCTGGCCCTGGCGGCACTGGGGAAGGGGCAGCACCCATCCCCAGCACCCAGGGGTGCTCCCCTTCCAGCGGGGTCCGGCGGCAGGAGGTGCTGAGCATCCTCCCAGCACCAGTCA
>NW_008807014.1:0-203 GCF_000699105.1 Pygoscelis adeliae | reverse complement strand
TGCTATCTGAGCCCAGGCACGGGGGGACAGGTGTGAGTGGCCCCTGGGACCCGAGGACTCCCCTGACCCCACAACACTACGGGGTTTCTTGATGCTTCTGCAAAGCATCGTTCTACCATTGCTCCAAGGTGGGAACAGTGGACGGAGGGGAGCCGAGAGCTTTAGGCTGTGCCTGATGCATCTTTGTGCTCACAACAGCAGCC
>NW_008807013.1:0-203 GCF_000699105.1 Pygoscelis adeliae | reverse complement strand
TGACCCGGGTGTCCCCAACGCCCTGGAGGACCCCAACGCCCTGAAGGACTCCAATGCCCCGGAGGACCCCAACTCCCTGGGTGCCACCACACCGTCATGGGACCGGGTGGTGTTCGTGCTGCCGGCCTTCGAGGTCCGCACGGGCACACGGGTGCCGGGGACGAAGGCGGAGCTTCGGGGGCTGTGGGGCACGGGGGATGCCC
>NW_008807012.1:0-203 GCF_000699105.1 Pygoscelis adeliae | reverse complement strand
TGTGTGCTCTGAGTTATCAAGGCAAAGCACAGCAGCCCTGCTCTGACCCCAGGGAGGTGCACAGGGTTCGCCCACCACAAGAAAAGCCTGGAAAGAGCCAGTGGGAAGACAACCAAGTCACACAAAAGACAGCGTGACAGGGGACGATGTTTTTAGGGCAGGGAGAACTTGTATTTTTAAAATAATTTGGGGCTGAAAATAGA
>NW_008807011.1:0-203 GCF_000699105.1 Pygoscelis adeliae | reverse complement strand
GGCCGGAGGTGCGGAGCAAAGAACAGATCATGGAGCTGCTGGTGCTGGAACAATTCCTCAGCATCCTTCCCGAGGAAATCCAGAGCTGGGTCTGGGTGCGACACCCCGAATCCTGTGCCCAAGCCGTTGCCTTGGCCGAGAGCTTCCAGCTGGGACAGGGGGATCCCGATGGGATTTGGGAGCAGCAGGTGAGAGCGGCGGCC
>NW_008807010.1:0-203 GCF_000699105.1 Pygoscelis adeliae | reverse complement strand
GGCAGGCAGGGTGGATGCTGCCCCATCCCTGCTGCCTGCCAGCGCCGCGTTAGCACGGTTATTTCCACTTTAATACTTAACAAGGATTTAAAACCCTTCTGTAGTCAGAGTTTGCTCTCAGCGATAAATTTTGAATAGCTTATAAATTATGGACACAACGTGGTGTCTCTGTCTGGGAGGAAGGGCCGGACCCGGCTTGCCGT
>NW_008807009.1:0-203 GCF_000699105.1 Pygoscelis adeliae | reverse complement strand
TTTTTTTTTTTTTTTTTTTAATTTAAAGTACCGTTTGCACGCTTCTCTGCACCGCGTGGCATGCTTCTTGCAGGCTTGTTTGCGCTTTCTGCGACGGCGTTTGCATGCAGCGGGCACGCCGTCGCAGGCTGCTCGCACGCTTGCAGCGCGCTTGTGGCGCGCTGTGCTGCAGGGCACGCTGCTGGCAGGTTGGCTTTTTTCGG
>NW_008807008.1:0-203 GCF_000699105.1 Pygoscelis adeliae | reverse complement strand
GGAAGAGGCAGGGGGGTCCCCACCCCAGGCAGGGCACCCCGGCTCTTACCTCTGTGTGAACTTCAGGTAGGGCGTGTAGTCGATGACCACGGGCGTTTTACCGTCCATCACCTCGCCCTTCAGGCAGAAGCTGAGCGGTGGCAGGAGAAGGAGCAGAGGATCAGGGCAGCCCCGGGGGGCCGGCAGGGGGGCCAGTCGGGGCA
>NW_008807007.1:0-203 GCF_000699105.1 Pygoscelis adeliae | reverse complement strand
AACCGGGGGTCCCCGCCAGGCAGACCCCAGTGACGGGTGCAGAGCCCTCCCCTGCACAGGGGGATGCGGGTCTGTCACAGCCATCTCTGCCTCGGATTTCAGGGAGTGGGAGGTGCTGCCCTGCACTTGGGCTCTGGAAGCGGGCTGTGGGCCAGCCCGGAGGCCCCTGGCCGGGCTGTGGATGGGGCTGGCACTGCCTCAGC
>NW_008807006.1:0-203 GCF_000699105.1 Pygoscelis adeliae | reverse complement strand
AAGCAGCTCTGTCAGAGCAGAGTACATGCTTGTCTTCCCACTGGGATCTCTCTTCTCCCCTCCCCAGAAGGGAACACAAAAAAACACCAACGTGAGCACTTTGTGAAAGAGCGTACTGCTTTGGGGAATCTCCTGCTCTGCGAAGAGAAAGTTGCACTCCAGTTGCATACACATCTTGCTGATCTTCCTGCCGGTGAAATCTT
>NW_008807005.1:0-203 GCF_000699105.1 Pygoscelis adeliae | reverse complement strand
CCCCACCTGCAACCCAGAGCATCATTTTGGGTTGGTGGGTACCCTCCTCTTTTCCCCCAGGCCTGCCACCACAGTACCGCTCACTGGAGGACCTGTGTGGCTCCCCCCCGGCCCCCCCCCAGGAGGCCAGGCTCACCCCACGCGCCCCATGAGCCGCTGCATCAGCACCAGCCAGCTGGCAGAGGGGGCCCTGCCTGCCCCCC
>NW_008807004.1:0-203 GCF_000699105.1 Pygoscelis adeliae | reverse complement strand
TCCTGACAGTTCTGTGCAATATAGCAGAGAAGGGGCCAGCCTACTGCCAGCAGCTGCACCGGCAGCCTGCGCTGCCCCTCCTGCTGCCCACCCTCGCGCTGCCCGACCCCGAAGTGGTGGGGCAGTGCCTCGAGCTGCTGCACCTCCTCTTCCTGCACTGGCCGGAGGTAAGAGCGGGGGGTGCCTGTCCCAGAATCAAGCAC
>NW_008807003.1:0-203 GCF_000699105.1 Pygoscelis adeliae | reverse complement strand
GCCCCGTCCGATGCCCCCGGCCCTGGGCAAGTACGGCACGCAGAGCAGCCCGTGGTGGGCCCCGGCCATGCTGCAGAGCGGGAACGTGAGGATACGGCAAATGGGGGGAGCTGAGGTTAAAGCAGGCGGGTGCCCCCCCGCCCTGGTGGGAAGCGCCCTGCGGGGATGCGCGGCGGACAGTTAACGAGGGCTGCTCGCCTTCC
>NW_008807002.1:0-203 GCF_000699105.1 Pygoscelis adeliae | reverse complement strand
CCTACCTGAGGTGGCCACCCTACCTGAGCATTGCTGGAGCCTGGGGAGACACTGGGAAGAGCCAGCGCCACCTTCACCATCTCCTTGGGGTCCCGCTGGTCTTCATCCCCCTGCAAAGAGCTGCACCACAATCCTTTCCCACAGAAGCCCCCACAGTCAGGGCAGGCGGGGGCACCCCACTCCCCTGAGCCCTTGGGGGGGAC
>NW_008807001.1:0-203 GCF_000699105.1 Pygoscelis adeliae | reverse complement strand
CGTGCCTGGAGGAGCTGGGGGAGCTGGCGGGCAAGAGACGCAAGGAGCTGGAGGACTCCCGCCAACTCTGGGCCTTCTTCCAGGAGATGGAGGAGGCCGAGGCCTGGATCCGCGAGAAGGAGCAGATCCTGGCCGCCAAGACCTGCGGCCGGGACCTGAGCAGCGTCTTGACGTTGACCAACAAGCACAAGAGCATGTTGGGC
>NW_008807000.1:0-203 GCF_000699105.1 Pygoscelis adeliae | reverse complement strand
CCAGATCCTCCATCTTGATCTTCTTCAAGATACGACCGGTATGAGCTTTCTTCCAGTCTGCAGCAACTGCCCCCAGGCACCATGACCTCTCCAAGCTAATGGAGAGTGGCCTCCCAAGGACATCAGCCAGCTCCCTCAGCAGTCGTGGATGCAACTCGTTAGGCCCCGGGGACTTGCGTACATCCAGTCGCACAGCACCCCTT
>NW_008806999.1:0-203 GCF_000699105.1 Pygoscelis adeliae | reverse complement strand
GCGGCGGAGGTGGGAGACGGGGCTTGGGGTAGGGACCCCCATATGTGTCCCCCCTGCTTAGGACCCACCAGGTCCTATAAGCGCATAAGCCCTTCACTAAGGCGGTTAGAGGGGAATAACGAAAAGTGGTAATTAAGGGGGTAATTTCCCTGCCCCCAAGTAATTAATTACCAGCCCTGATGGTGAGGGGAAGGGGGATGTGT
>NW_008806998.1:0-203 GCF_000699105.1 Pygoscelis adeliae | reverse complement strand
TTGACCCTGCCAAGGCCTTCGGCCCCCCCCTGCCCCTCATCCTCACCCCCCGCCATGTCCTGCTGTCTGGCTTTATGGATATGAGCAGACAGACAAACAGCCGTCATTTCCCGGGTGAGCGAGATGGGATTTCAGGACCTGGCGGGGCGGCAGGGCTGGCTGTGGGCTGGGGGGACTGCGGGTGCTGCGGCGTTTCCTAACCC
>NW_008806997.1:0-203 GCF_000699105.1 Pygoscelis adeliae | reverse complement strand
CGTCTGGCTGCTGCCCAGAGCCTCTGAGGCTGTCAGTCCCCCTCTGCCCGTCCGTCCGTCCCCGGCTATGTGGGGCGCATGTTGTGGGGGGTCGCCCTGCCCAACCCCTGCTCAGCTGGGCCTGGGCGCCGGGGCTCCTCCTGCACCTCCTCGACGGCGCAGACTGGGCTCCGCTGCCCGTCTGTCTGCCCTCCCCAGCCCCG
>NW_008806996.1:0-203 GCF_000699105.1 Pygoscelis adeliae | reverse complement strand
CCTTAGACCCCCAGGCCCCCACAAATCTCCCCCGGCCCAGCCAAGATCCCGGGCAGGTCAGCGTACTTGGGGTTGGCCATGGCCAGGGATCGGTAGCGGCGGGGGGGGCGGCAACAGGGGTGTCAGTAACGGGGTGGGTTTGGTAACAGATGGAAGCAAAGGCAGCCTTGAGTGCCTCAGCCTTGCCCACCTCCTGTGTCCCC
>NW_008806995.1:0-203 GCF_000699105.1 Pygoscelis adeliae | reverse complement strand
CCGCCTGCGGACGTGAGTCCAGACGTCCTTCCTCTTCTGGGTGGCGATTTAGAAACCGGCCGCGGTCAGAGGCGGGACCAGGAGAAGGCAGCTCGGGCGGCGTACGAAGGACCGAGGGGCACCCACAGCGTGTGCTCTGCGCGGTGGGGACCCCTGTGCGGTGCTGGGGTGGGGGGGGCTGTCTTTGGCTCCGGAGCACGGCT
>NW_008806994.1:0-203 GCF_000699105.1 Pygoscelis adeliae | reverse complement strand
AAGCTGGCCTTCCTCTCGGGGCAGGTCCTGCACCACGAGCCCAGCGCCCAGCTCCGCGACAAGCTCTTCTTCCTATAGCCGGCGTGCTGGCAACGGGGGGGAGAAAGGGCTCGCTTTGGGGTTCGGCTCCCCCCGGCTGCTGCCGTTGAGTCTCCCTCAAGAGGGACTTTTCTTTCCTTACGTATGGTTTGGGGTTTTTTTTT
>NW_008806993.1:0-203 GCF_000699105.1 Pygoscelis adeliae | reverse complement strand
CGGGCAAAGCCGGGGATGGCGGTTGGGCCGTTCCCTGAAAGATCCCGGTTGGAGCATCCCTCCTGCCCCTGTGTCCACCCGGGCTGGGGTTGGACCCGCTAGCGCCCATGGCAGAGCCCCTTCCCCATCCGGAAGGTCCTCCCAAGGCTAAATATTTGGGAGACGCATTAGGCTGGTAACGATTGCCCCGGCAGGCCCCCGAC
>NW_008806992.1:0-203 GCF_000699105.1 Pygoscelis adeliae | reverse complement strand
CTTTGCTCTCCCTGCCCCGGCTGAGCAGAACCCCCAGCCCCTTTCCCAGTGCCCCAGGGAGGGCGGGAGAAGACCAGCATGCTGCCGGCACTGCTGCCTCCCCGCAGACACCCAGCGCCTCCTTCCCCAGCTCTCCGCGTCCCTTCCCCCTGCGCTGCTGCTGACTCAGGCCCTCCTCCGCTGCCCACCGTGCCAGCCGCCCG
>NW_008806991.1:0-203 GCF_000699105.1 Pygoscelis adeliae | reverse complement strand
TCGGCATTGTCACCGGTATCAGCATCGGTCCCGGCGTTGGCGCCGGTCTCACAGGCAGACGTTGATCTGCTTGGCGAGCTCCCGCTCGAGGTCGAGGATGAGCGCGTCGAAGTCCTTGAGGTTGAGGCGGGGGCCGAAGGGCGCCTCGGGCTCCTCGCCCAGGGCAAAATCGGCCACGAAGATGGTCCGCCGGTGCGGGGACT
>NW_008806990.1:0-203 GCF_000699105.1 Pygoscelis adeliae | reverse complement strand
CATTAGAAAACAACAGGGAAACACCTGTGCATTGCCTCAAGGGAATTAGGGAGAACTCCTCTAGAAAGGTGATGTGACCAGCAGCCCAGCTGAAGTGCCTCTATACCAGTACATGCAGCATGGGAAACAAACAGGGGGAGCTGGCAGCTTCTGACTAGATGGAAAACTACAACTTGACTGTTGTCACAGAAACTTGGTGGGAT
>NW_008806989.1:0-203 GCF_000699105.1 Pygoscelis adeliae | reverse complement strand
TAACCTTTCGCAGGCGTTCAAACGGGTTTTGTGTTATTACACAAAGATGGTGGCCGTCAACATCTTGTTGGGGACGGGCAGATGGCGTTCACCTGCTCCGGACCAACTTCTTTCACCCTTTGCCTTTGGTGTTGGGGAATAATACCGGGGCAGCTGCTAGCAGTAAAATAGGCTTAAGCAAATGGGATATTTTGGCATTCAAG
>NW_008806988.1:0-203 GCF_000699105.1 Pygoscelis adeliae | reverse complement strand
CCAGGCCTGGCGCGGGCGCGATGGATGGGGCGCCAGCTGGGATTGAATCTGCCGGCTGCAAAGCATGTGGGGATTTGGGGAGGTCCCTGGAGGGGGGCACAGCCGTCAGGGGCAGGTGCTGGCGTTGAGGTCCCCACCTTGCCGCGGGGCCAGGCAGGGGTGCAGGCAGGGGACGGGGGCAGAGGGAGGCTGGGGCAGGGCTG
>NW_008806987.1:0-203 GCF_000699105.1 Pygoscelis adeliae | reverse complement strand
CACGGCATGGCACAGCGTGGCAGTGCACAGCACTGCAGGGATGGCGCCGCTGAACGTGAGCAGCCTGCATGGCATGGCACGGCATGGCTTGGCATGGCACAGCCCTGTCAGGTATGGTACCACTGAGCCTGGCCAGCCTGCTTGGCACAGCGAGGCACAGCATGGCATGGCACAGTGCTGCTGGGATGGCACTGCTGAGCCTG
>NW_008806986.1:0-203 GCF_000699105.1 Pygoscelis adeliae | reverse complement strand
AAGGGTTCAGCACTCCTCGTCCCTGGGCGTAGCACCCCGGGGCTCGCTCTGAGCCTGTTTTGGTGCCGGCCGGCACCCCAAAGCGCCGTGGGGTCGGGCGGCTCTTGCTCCAGCTCCCCCTGGAGCCCCGGCTTCTTCCTTCCCCTGCGGCAGCTCCTGGCTGGCCCTGGTTTTGTCTCCTGGTTCAGGAGAGCCTGCGGTCA
>NW_008806985.1:0-203 GCF_000699105.1 Pygoscelis adeliae | reverse complement strand
CCCGGGGTGGCTGCAGGGATGGGCAGTGACACCGATGGGACCCCTGTCATGGAGCGAGGTGGGGGGTCAGACCCCAACATGCCCACTCCCCTGCCTCCCAGGTCGGCTGTGCCGAGGGCCGGGGGGCCCCAGGGCGGTGCAGGGGGCATGGGGCAGTGGGATGTTGGGATGTAGCTCCACTCCGGCAGCCGGCCCTTGCGGGA
>NW_008806984.1:0-203 GCF_000699105.1 Pygoscelis adeliae | reverse complement strand
CCCCCCTGCCCCGCCATGCCAGTCCTCACGCTGGCACCCTAGCCAGACCCCAAGCGTGGTGGGCTGCCTGCCAGCAGCGGAGACCTTTGGCTCCCCAGGGTGCCACGGGCAGACCTGAGGGGTGACGGGGGCGGTCGGCACAAGGCGCTCCAGAGAGGGAGGATGTGCAGGGGGCCCAGGGAGTGGTGGCACAGCTGGGAACA
>NW_008806983.1:0-203 GCF_000699105.1 Pygoscelis adeliae | reverse complement strand
CCAGGGCTGGACGAACCCGCGGGACCGGGGATGATCGTCCCCAAACCCCGCGAGCTCGGGGTCCCCCGAGGACCGGGGACGATTGTCACCGGCGCTCGGGAGCCGGGTGGACCTGGGCAACCGGACGCGATTGTCCCCGAACCCCAGGAGCTGGACGTCCCCCGAGGACAGGAGACGATCGTCACCGGAGCTTGGGAGCAGGA
>NW_008806982.1:0-202 GCF_000699105.1 Pygoscelis adeliae | reverse complement strand
ATTAATAATGATTAATAATGATTAATAATAAAGCGCGTAGTGCTGCTAAATAATAATAATGATGATAATAATAATTAAAAAATTAGGCTTTAATAAAATGGTAAAAATGAAAATAGTATTAATAATAAAAGTAGTATTGCTAATAATAAAAAGTAATAATAATAATAATAATGAAGTATTTCTGCTAATAATAATAAAAATA
>NW_008806981.1:0-202 GCF_000699105.1 Pygoscelis adeliae | reverse complement strand
CCGGCTCTGTGTGGGAGAGAGCTGCCTGGTGACAGCAGCTCCGTTTCTGGGTCCTCTCCCCGGCGCTGCGCTCGACGCCGATGGCTGCCTCAATTCCTCTCCTGGCTCAAGCGAGGGCCGCTGGACCCCCTGGATGCACGTCCCGGGGGGATGCAGACCCAGGGACGCACATCTGGGGGGATGCATGTCCGGGGATGCACAT
>NW_008806980.1:0-202 GCF_000699105.1 Pygoscelis adeliae | reverse complement strand
TCGTCCCGCAGGTGAAGACTTGGCGGATGCACCTCTTCACCTTCACCCAAATCGTCGTCCTCGTGCTGCTGTGGGCGGTGAAGTCCACCGAGGCCTCGCTGGCGCTGCCCTTCGTCCTCATCCTCACTGTGCCCCTGCGGCGCTTCCTGCTGCCCAGGATCTTCCGGGACATCGAGCTCAAATGTGTACGTAGCCCCGGCAC
>NW_008806979.1:0-202 GCF_000699105.1 Pygoscelis adeliae | reverse complement strand
CGCGGGGTGACATCGCCCTGGGGAGCGATGACATAGCCCGGCTTGCCGGGATGCACCGGGTTTTGTTTTATTATATGCGCAAACGCTGCGCAAACCTGTATTTGGGGAGGCATAACCCGCGCAGCCGGCACAGCGAACTCTCTTCCGCGGCAAAAGCCCGTGGGGGAGGCGGTGGCCAGGCCCCGGGGCGCGGGGGAGCGGC
>NW_008806978.1:0-202 GCF_000699105.1 Pygoscelis adeliae | reverse complement strand
AGCAGGAGTTGGACCTGAGCATGGCTTTGCTTCGTAGACGCCCGCTCTACGGGCAGAGTTGGTGCAGGCAGAGTTGCACGGGCGCAGGCAGAGCAGGGACGGGCCCGAAAAGCCATTCTGTGAGATGACAGAGGGGAGGCTGGCAGCGGCTGGTGCGGGGCACAGCAGAGTGATGCCGGGGACCAGGGGCCGGCGTGTGCGA
>NW_008806977.1:0-202 GCF_000699105.1 Pygoscelis adeliae | reverse complement strand
GAGGGCTAAAGAGGGTTTAAGTCCCTTCGAAATTTTATATGGTAGACCCTATGTAGTTACAAGCAGGGTCTTCTACACAGGTGGGGGACGAGATACTAACTAATTATGTAATAAGCCTACAGAAGCAACTTCAGGAAATCGGGAAACGAGTTTTAGGAACACAAGCTCAAGGTCTTGATGGGCCAGTTCATGATATAATACC
>NW_008806976.1:0-202 GCF_000699105.1 Pygoscelis adeliae | reverse complement strand
CGTCATGCAAAATAGTTAAAAAGAAAGATTAGAAAAGAGAAAGTCAAAGAAAACCCCACGAGAGATCGACCGAGCCCTAGAAAGAGCAGAAAGCCCCGAGCGCTGCTCGACTCGGGGAGGGAATCGCTGCCCTCCGGCATCTCCAAGTGTTTGGCACTCTTGTGATTACATTAGATATTTTTTTATATATATAGATATTTTT
>NW_008806975.1:0-202 GCF_000699105.1 Pygoscelis adeliae | reverse complement strand
GGCAGTGAAGGTGCCCCGGCAGCACCCAAGCCCAGCAAGCCGGAGGGACCGCAGCCGCGAGTGAGGGTCGCGGCATCACCAGGAAGCCCAAAGGGTTCACATGCGACCGAAAAACAGGTAGAAAAAAGGCTTTAAGAGCTCAAAAAAAACCCACCTGAGCTGAGTTTTCCCGGCCATTAGCATCACCTAACCCACCGCCGCT
>NW_008806974.1:0-202 GCF_000699105.1 Pygoscelis adeliae | reverse complement strand
CCGCTCGTAGAGGTCACCATCCAGCGCCTGGGGGAAAGCGGGTGGGAAACCCCCCTGGCACTGCCAGCATCCCTCCGGGGAGCATCCCTGACCCCCCAGGGCAGCCAGCCGTGACCCCACACCAGCGGGACCCTCCCTGCTTCACCCCCTCGCAGTGGCACAGGGGAGATGCTTCTTGCGGGACCCCAGGGAGGGGACGCAG
>NW_008806973.1:0-202 GCF_000699105.1 Pygoscelis adeliae | reverse complement strand
CCAAGCGCTGTTAGACCGCGTCCCGACCTGCCCTCGCGTTTTGGTGGAGCAGGGCGTGTTCCCTTCTCCCTCGCCTCGCCGGGCGCGGGGAGGAGGCCGAGTTTCAGCCTTGATGCCCAGGGGCCTTGCCACCGGCCTGGCTGAGCTTGCGTAAACCCTTGCCGCCAGCTCGGCAGCGCCGGTGACCGAACGGCGCTCCACT
>NW_008806972.1:0-202 GCF_000699105.1 Pygoscelis adeliae | reverse complement strand
GACGGTGACGTGGCAATGGGTGACAGCGCAGGGCAGCTTCTACTTGTCCTTCTTGGGCTCCCCGTCGGGGTGTCCGGCGGCTGCCTGCGGCCCGGGGGGCTCCTCGGGCCCCTCCTCCCGCGGCTTCGACTGCTTCTTGGCCTTCTGGTAGAGCTCGTTGAGGTTGAACTCCCGGATCACGTTCTCCTGTGGCCGAGCGGCA
>NW_008806971.1:0-202 GCF_000699105.1 Pygoscelis adeliae | reverse complement strand
GAGGCTTTCCCGCGGCGGGAGATGGGTGCGAAGCTGCTCCCGCTCTCCCGGCAGAGACACCCGCTCTTTACTATCGCCTCCCCTGATGCTTGCCTGCTCTTTCCGCGGGCTCCTGCAAAGAGCACCCCGGATACCAGAGCACGGTCAGGGCTAAGCCAAGCACGTGTTTTTAATAAGCCAGGATGCTACAAATAAACGCGGG
>NW_008806970.1:0-202 GCF_000699105.1 Pygoscelis adeliae | reverse complement strand
CTTTGGGAGCTTTGAAGCGAGGCGGAGAAGGCACCCGGTTTCAAAGCAGTCCCTGCTGGGGGTGCGGGCTTGCTTTCCGCGCTTCACTGTTAATCTTCAGGCTTTCACAGAACCGCCATCTCGTCAGTACCCCTTCCCGCAGACGGAGCATGGCCTGGACAACAAAGCGTCCTCCTTCCCCTCCCCAGGCAAACACCTCCGG
>NW_008806969.1:0-202 GCF_000699105.1 Pygoscelis adeliae | reverse complement strand
TTTTCTGGGGGGCAGTGGCCTGACTCCTGGTGCTGTGGCGGTCTTTTTTTGGGGTACTTTTGAAGTGGAAGAGCTATTCAGGGTTTGTGAAGGGGTTTAGGAGATCTCAGGCACATCAAGGGGTGTTGGGCAAGGCCCCCAAATGCCTGGTCCCCCCCATGTTGTGGCCTCTGTGGGTGGTCTCACCCCAGGCTGTGCTGTC
>NW_008806968.1:0-202 GCF_000699105.1 Pygoscelis adeliae | reverse complement strand
GAGACGGAGCAGTCTCAGGCAGAACTGGAACCAGAATTCTGAACAATCGCCTCGTTGGCGCAGAGGTGAGCAGGTGGGAGCTTAAAATGGGATCACAATTAATGAAGGAGGAGGAATCTGTATTTTGCATCTTTAAAAAACTCTTAATAAAATATGGAAAAATGTATGATGATTATACCCTCCACCTGTTGCTTGCATGGCT
>NW_008806967.1:0-202 GCF_000699105.1 Pygoscelis adeliae | reverse complement strand
AGGCGAAAACAAATTCTTTTTTTTTTTTTCTTTTTATTGATAAAATCTCCGGATAACGCGTGCCGGTAGCAAAGCTCCCCGTGTTATCTATCACGCAAGGGGGATATCCCCCCCGTTAAAGCGCATCTCTGAAATTTGGCGGCGTTTGCAAACTCCGCCGAGGCGTTCAAAGACTTTAAAGCCATCGCTCATCGTCTTTCAG
>NW_008806966.1:0-202 GCF_000699105.1 Pygoscelis adeliae | reverse complement strand
CTGCATCCTCCTACACCCCCCTGCACCCACATGCACCCTGCTGCACCCCACATGCACCCCCCTGCACCCCGCTGCCACGGGACGTCACCTTCCCCGCCAACACCAGCAGCCCCGTGTCGGCGTCGTACAGCGGGATGGCCGCCCTGCAAGGGAAGGAGGGTGCTGAGCCGGGGGCACCCATCGGCGCAGCGTCCTGACGGCC
>NW_008806965.1:0-202 GCF_000699105.1 Pygoscelis adeliae | reverse complement strand
GCTGCCTGTACCTTAACCGAGAACTCACTCCCAGGTGTCCGTCTTCCCCAGGTGCTGTGTCTCCTTTGACTTGTTTGGGTTTTTTTTTAACCCTTGGAGGCACGTACACCGTTTTGCTTTGGTGTGGAGGACAGCACCCGGCCCGGCAGTCTGCGCCGAGTCCGGCTTTCTCCCCGTCTCCCCGGGGCAGCGCAGCTTGGTG
>NW_008806964.1:0-202 GCF_000699105.1 Pygoscelis adeliae | reverse complement strand
AAAACAAAATACAGCCACTGACAGCTTATCTCTGCCAGTTTCAAAAGTAAAGCCAGACATTTATCTCGGAGGAGGAGGAGGTGACTGTGGTGGCCTCAACTGTTCCTCTGCCTGGTCTCCAGACTCCCATCATCCTGTATTTGTAAGGTCTTTGATTGTAAGAGCTATAAAAAGTTTTTGGTTGTTTGTTTTGTTTTGTTTT
>NW_008806963.1:0-202 GCF_000699105.1 Pygoscelis adeliae | reverse complement strand
AAAAAAAAAAAAAGGAAAAAAAGGGCAAGATGGAAATTAATGGATTTTTAGCCCGGAAGGGACCGTTCTGGCCTGATGCTCAGCGCAATGTGCTCAGGGAACGGCTCTCCCGGCCCGAGCAGGGACCCAGCGGCCCTGCAGAGCCCTCGCTGGCACCACGGCAAGAGCTGCACCCCCCCACTCCGGCACCCCTCACAGCAGG
>NW_008806962.1:0-202 GCF_000699105.1 Pygoscelis adeliae | reverse complement strand
GCCGACCCACCTGCACGACTATGTCTTTCATGTAATCGTACTCTTCGGGGTGCAGGAAGGCGGTGAACTCTTCCTTGGTGGCAGTCAAGTCCCCGTCCTTGTCAGCCATCTTGAAGCGTCGCTCATCTCGCACCATCATTTGTTTATAATTAAATCCGTCATCGGGGTCGGGGTCATCTGGGCACGGGAAGAGAAAGAGGCA
>NW_008806961.1:0-202 GCF_000699105.1 Pygoscelis adeliae | reverse complement strand
TGCTGGCTGAGGTTAAACCACAACAACTTGATATACAAGCTCAAGTGTGTCTTGTCATGCCTGTGAGTTTTATTCTATTCCAGATAAGAATTTTACATGACAGCAAAAATACAATTTTATTTCTGTAATATATTTCCTCCCCCAAAGAAATTCAGGAGGAAGAACATGATAATAACCACAGAATCATAGAATCATAGAATCA
>NW_008806960.1:0-202 GCF_000699105.1 Pygoscelis adeliae | reverse complement strand
CCCCCCCCCCCGCCACTGGCTGCTGCATGGCAGCGTCAACCTGGGACGCTGCAACCTCTCACCAAGATAGGCGCACCCCCAGCCTGGTCACGGGGTCCCCAGGGGGAAAAACACCCTCATGTCCTTCAGGTCCCATGGTCAGGTCTTGTCACGCAGCAGCAGAAAGCTGGGTGCAACCAAGAGATGGATGGGGATGGGGATG
>NW_008806959.1:0-202 GCF_000699105.1 Pygoscelis adeliae | reverse complement strand
TTTTTTTTTTTTTTTGAACACCCCTTTCAATTCCAAAACCAACAGAAACAAACTGAGGAGGTTGGTGAGGGAGGCCAGGAGCTAGGAATAGAAGGGGGGAAGCAATCGTCACCAAGAGCAGCTTCAGGTCTGCTGTTTTTAGAGGCAGGGGATGAGCAAATCCCCCCCAGAGCACCCGCTTCTCGCTGCTGCGGCCGGAGAA
>NW_008806958.1:0-202 GCF_000699105.1 Pygoscelis adeliae | reverse complement strand
TGCACGACGAATCCTTCCCTCGCCGGGGCCTCACTTCTGCTCACGTTAAGGCACTCGCACAAGTGCTTCCCTCCCCATGAGTTTGGGAACAGAAGCCGCCACTTTCCATCGACGCCCAACTCCCTCCACCGCGCAGACCCCAAGCTACAAGAGGGAAAAGCACACCACGTTATCCCGACGGCCCACAGGATTCCCTAACGCT
>NW_008806957.1:0-202 GCF_000699105.1 Pygoscelis adeliae | reverse complement strand
CCCTGGCACATCCAGCCCTTGCACACCCACCCCTTCCACAACTGCCCGACCCTTGCACAGCTACCCATCCCTGGCACATTCAGGCCTTGCATGACTGCCCTGCCCCGGCACATCCAGACCTTGCACGCCCAACCCTCGCATGACTGCCCAGCCCTTGCACAGCCGTCCAGATGTGGCACATCCAGCCCTTGCACACCCGGCC
>NW_008806956.1:0-202 GCF_000699105.1 Pygoscelis adeliae | reverse complement strand
CGGCCGCCCTCTCCTCCCACCCTTCCCGACGGGAAAGCGGCTCGTTTAAGTGCAAAAAAAACCTCTTGTTGGTGTAAATGGCACATGTGTGGGTGATGGGTGTCCGCCGCCGGCACTTCACGGTGACCTCCGCTCTCTCCTCCTGGGTTTCTCCCTGCTCGCCCCGGCTTTCCCCCCCCTGCCCGGAGCGGCCTGGCTGGCT
>NW_008806955.1:0-202 GCF_000699105.1 Pygoscelis adeliae | reverse complement strand
TTTCGCTTCCACTCTGAGTCACGCCGCGGGAGGCGGGGAAGCGCCGCAAGCCCTTGTGCAAGGTCCCCAATGGATACAGGCGAGATTTGTTGCTTCTTGTAAATCACGGAGCCTGCCGTGTACCCCTTATGCAAAGGACAAGCCTCAGCCAGAGCTGCAGCGCGCCCGGGCACGGCTCAGCCCCACCAGGCTGCTGGTGGCT
>NW_008806954.1:0-202 GCF_000699105.1 Pygoscelis adeliae | reverse complement strand
TTGCCTGACTCCTTTTGGAAGCTGTGATAAGATTTATTTTTTTCCCTTCATAACATGGTCCCCTTCCTTCTGCTCTGTTTCCCCTTTGTTAGTATTTGTACAAGAGAGTTTCTTTTTGCAGTAAGAATCAGAGGCATGCCTGTGCATCTTTCTCTGTGCCAGGTACCTCAGAATTTGTGTTCCTGGGCCATGCCTGATCACC
>NW_008806953.1:0-202 GCF_000699105.1 Pygoscelis adeliae | reverse complement strand
CAAGGTGAGCCAGAAAGTGCTAGCAAATCCCCCGTGGCACAGGGCAGCCAGGGGCTGGGGCCGACAGGAGAGGCTGGGCAGCAGGTCAGCACTGCCTGCACAGGGTTGTTTCCCTGTGGGCTGGCTCTCATGGGGTGACCCTGGAAGAAGAATGAGGTGGCCACGCCACCCTGCTCTTCTGCCCAAGCCCAGCGCTCCTCCC
>NW_008806952.1:0-202 GCF_000699105.1 Pygoscelis adeliae | reverse complement strand
TCCTGCGGGAGCTGTGGGGCGCGAGGAGCTGCCAATTTGCAGGAAGTGTAGAAAACGGTTTGGTTTCAGACCAGTTTGGACAGAAACCAAATGTAGGGAGAAACCACCAGAAAATTCCCGCAGACCAAATTCCCCTGGCACCACCAGCACTGAGAGGCCCTCAGCCCCCAGCAGTCCCCGCGGGGCCAGGCACCGCTGCGGG
>NW_008806951.1:0-202 GCF_000699105.1 Pygoscelis adeliae | reverse complement strand
ACCCTGGGTCCTCACAGCTGGGGGGTTCCCTGGGGACCCCTCCCTGCGCAGGGCCCTGTGCCGCATCCTGTCCCAACACCCTGCTACGTCCCAACAGAGGATGCGCTCATGGCCTCAGGGTGATGTGGGTCCTTGCGGTGCCACGGCCGTGACCGCATCCCCTCTGCCCCACAGCTCAGCGCAATGGCAGTGGGGAGCCGGC
>NW_008806950.1:0-202 GCF_000699105.1 Pygoscelis adeliae | reverse complement strand
TAAAGCAGAGGGGAGAAGGGCTGAGACACCACCAGATGGGGGTTCAGGGCTGATGCCCTGCCCATGGGGGGGCCTCGCCCCGGCTTCCCCTATTCCCGGTGACCTTTCCTGGCTACTTGTCACCCCCGCCCCATCCTCCGGCTTTGGGAAAAGTGCTGAGCGCGGCGTGGCGAGGGGGATCCGGCATGGGGTGCTGGCGGGG
>NW_008806949.1:0-202 GCF_000699105.1 Pygoscelis adeliae | reverse complement strand
CTGCAGGTGGAGGAGAGGAGAGATTTGTATTTTCTTTGTTTTCTTTTTAAACGGTTGTTTTAAAGCCCGTTCTTGTCACGCACTGGATATTTAGTGAAGGGTCTTGCTCCGTTGAGCACAGGCCGAGCTCTCGGCTCGCAATGGGAGGGAATCTGGTGGGAGCTGCGGGGTGGGCGCGTGAGCGGCTCCCCCGGGACCGCGG
>NW_008806948.1:0-202 GCF_000699105.1 Pygoscelis adeliae | reverse complement strand
TCCTGGGTTCGACTCCCAGTGGTGCCTGGTCCTGGGGGCTGCTTTTCCTCCCTGCCCCAAGCAGGGCGCTGGGGGTCTCTGCCTCAAGTAGGGGTCCTCGGTGGCCCCACTCCCCTCTGCCCCATCGGGATTTCTGCCAGTGCTCACAGCCTCCCATCCTTTTGCCCTTTGAGGAGGGTCTGGCTGCGACTTCTCGGTTACC
>NW_008806947.1:0-202 GCF_000699105.1 Pygoscelis adeliae | reverse complement strand
TGCAGCCGGGAATCGTCCGGGCTGTTCAGCCACAGGAGGGTGCTGCACCCTGGCTAGGGGGGGCTTCCCCACCCATCGCCACCTCCCTCGACCTCCTCACTTCAAGCCCTGCTACCCCTGCCTGAGCTCCAGCTGGCTGAGCGCCCACCGCCCTGCCGAATCCCCACCAAGCCGTGCTGGCAGGGATGCTGTGGGTAGCAGC
>NW_008806946.1:0-202 GCF_000699105.1 Pygoscelis adeliae | reverse complement strand
GAGCCGCCCCCGAGGATGTTTCCCCGGCCCCGCACACCAGCGGCACCTCCAGAGGGTGATGCTGCTGCACGGCCCTCGCTCGCCTGTTTTTCTGGGGGGGTGGCTGCGGGGGTTTTCCGGCTGGCCGGGGACCCCAGCTGCCGGGCAGGGTTCCTTTAATTGTTCCCTGCCCTCCGCGGAGACTGCAGGCAGCTTTTCTCTC
>NW_008806945.1:0-202 GCF_000699105.1 Pygoscelis adeliae | reverse complement strand
CTCGGGAGCCCATCCTGCCGGTGAGGAATGCGGCACCGGCACTGCGTTGGCCCAACGTGCCCAGGCTGGCAGAGGGGAGCGTGGCCACCGGGCACAGAGGGGGTGCAGCAAGAGGGACCAGTCCCTGCCTGCAGCCCCTGCTTTTGGAAACCTCTGGGAACCTGCTTCGAAGGGCCTGGTGACACCCGAGGGACGGCTGTGT
>NW_008806944.1:0-202 GCF_000699105.1 Pygoscelis adeliae | reverse complement strand
CTAAGCCCCTCTTAGCCTGGTTTGCCCACTGATGCATGCCCGCCTTCGCCGCGGCGTCCCTCGCCGCCCGGGCACCTGCCTTCCCCGGGGGGGGCCCTGTCGCCGGAGGAGGCAGAGGATGGAGGGGACAGGACCCTGCTGCTGCCCGTGGTCGGTGCCGGGATGCCCACGTCCTCCTCTCCCCCGTGTCCCACGAGGCCTC
>NW_008806943.1:0-202 GCF_000699105.1 Pygoscelis adeliae | reverse complement strand
GCCCGGGGATGCGGCCCCCAGCACAGAGAGGAGCCCGGGTGCTGAGCCGTGCAGGATGGGGCCATGCGAGCCTTCCCTCCGCCCATTGCCGGTCCAGCCTGGAAGTGCAACCACCAGGCACATAGGTGATGGGTACAAGATGGGTACGAGCGTCAGGTTGTTCCTGACCACCCCATCCCTGGGTGCTACGTGCCCCAAGAAG
>NW_008806942.1:0-202 GCF_000699105.1 Pygoscelis adeliae | reverse complement strand
ATGCTGTATTCAATCTTTTAATGTTTGTCGTCTACCATGGGAACAACATAATTCACTTGTGGGATCAAAATCACACAGTTATTGAAATATACATTCAAAAAGGACTGGAGAATAACCCACATATGACAAGAGTATTCCTTTGTCACCCATCTCACTTTTACTCAGTGTTTAATTCAAAGAAATCTTAACTGGTTTCAATATT
>NW_008806941.1:0-202 GCF_000699105.1 Pygoscelis adeliae | reverse complement strand
GGTAGCTTTTCCAATAAACACAGGTACTGGGCAACACCGCACTGGAAATAGTTTCCCTTTTTTGGTGGTGTAATCTAAAGGCTTTAACCTCTTGTATAAATCAGCGCTAGTTTCCTAGGATAAGAGTTTTAAAAGCTAACACTGGATTAACTCTGTTGTTGCTTTACAAGATCACAAAGCTTCTGCTGAATTCAAGGGAAGC
>NW_008806940.1:0-202 GCF_000699105.1 Pygoscelis adeliae | reverse complement strand
AAAGTTGTTAAAGTGCTCAGCCCAAGGAAGGACACCAAACTGCGACCTTTACTGTGTTCCAGATTTGCACAAGCCAAAGGGAGGTTTTTCAGCATTGGGAGGTTCATGTTTGGGCAGTCAGGCCACAGCTGGGCTTCTCACAGCCCTCCGAGTCAGAAGATGCTTGCGTATCTTCTCAGGCAGACATACCCTGGTGTAGAAG
>NW_008806939.1:0-202 GCF_000699105.1 Pygoscelis adeliae | reverse complement strand
CCCCTTTGTAAATCCATGCTGACTAGTCCAAATCACTTTCTTGTCCTTCATGTGTTCATAAATGCTTTCCAGGAGGATTGTCTCCATCACCTTCCTAGGGATTGAGTTGATGCTGACTGACCTGTAGTTCCCCAGATCTTCCTTCTTTCCCTTCCTGCAGATGGGAGTGAAATTTTCTTTCTTCCAGTCTTCAGGAACCTCT
>NW_008806938.1:0-202 GCF_000699105.1 Pygoscelis adeliae | reverse complement strand
CTTGCTGTCCCCTCTGCTCCCCTGTACCGCCAGCTCAGGACGGCACGATGCTGGCGGACGTGGGTTCGGGGTGCGGGGAGCTCGGGGCTGACAGCCGGGGAGAGAACCCGCGGGCACGCAGGGACCCCCCGGGGAAGGACGAGAGCACTCGGGAGGGACGGACAGGGCGGGGACAGCCGGAGGGGACTCTCACGGTTCACGG
>NW_008806937.1:0-202 GCF_000699105.1 Pygoscelis adeliae | reverse complement strand
CGGGCCCCCCAGCCCCTCCGATTCCCCCCCTGGCCACCATTCCTGGGGATGGGATCAGCAAAACCTACAGGAGATTAATTCTCCGGCCGCCTCACTCTTGCTGTACCGGCGTGCAGGAAGGCAGATGGGATAATCCCTGACTTCAGCGTAGCCAGAACCACAAAGAGCAGGATTAATAAAACCTAGGCTTTAATTTCGGCAG
>NW_008806936.1:0-202 GCF_000699105.1 Pygoscelis adeliae | reverse complement strand
AGAGGATGGGCTTTTAGTGCATATCCAACAGTCGGGCTTGTTTGCCTCTGCTGCTGTAGTTTAGACTGTGGCTACATCCGACTTATGGAACGAGTATGTATAATCCATATTCCACCACAGGCTTATAAGCAAGGCTACCCTGTTAAAACCTAGGCTTCCAAACAAACAAACATAAATAGCAAAAATAACTATCCCTTGGATA
>NW_008806935.1:0-202 GCF_000699105.1 Pygoscelis adeliae | reverse complement strand
CTAACAAAGACGTCTCCTTTATTCCCTCAGCTAACTCTGTGCCCGGTCAGCTCCCACCCGTGGGTGCTCCCCCCCACGGGTGCTCCCACCCATGGGCGCTGCACCCAGCAAAACCCCACCAACCCCACCTCTGAGACCCCTTTCACCAACTTCAGCACGCATGGGGTTAAAAATAAATCCCCTGGGGACCTGGTGGGGGACA
>NW_008806934.1:0-202 GCF_000699105.1 Pygoscelis adeliae | reverse complement strand
CTCCCCCCCCTCCCAGCCCAAGCCACCAGCATCCCGGCCGGACATCCCCGGTGCCGCAAGAGCCACTGAGAGAAGTAGGTCAAGATGAATCATTTCCTCCGAGTGCCTATTTTAGGCCTCCATTTTAAGAGGCAGCGCGTCACGCTCCGCACTCCAGTGCCTAAAACGACCAGATCAACACCGCCGGGAAAGGGAGGCCGCA
>NW_008806933.1:0-202 GCF_000699105.1 Pygoscelis adeliae | reverse complement strand
GTTGTCTAATTTAAGCTGTTTGGGTATGTGGTAGCACCCAGACTTCCAAAGAACTTGGGCATGCAGACATGAAGCATCCCACCTTCTCCACCCAATGCCACTGGAAAGAGCCAGCAGATCCAGCCAGGGTGTGGACAGAGGAGCTGCATTTGTCAGTGGGGTTGGGCTTCTCTTGCTCAAGAATCATAGAATCATAGAATCA
>NW_008806932.1:0-202 GCF_000699105.1 Pygoscelis adeliae | reverse complement strand
AGCTGGGCTGTAGTGATCCGGGGGTCGTCCCCCCCCCAGCAGCACCGCACCGCGCTGCCCACCTCCTGTACATACACTCCTCTGTATCTATAGCTGCGCTCTGTATAGTGTGCGTGGGTCTGCTGTACAACACATTGACGGGAACACGCCAGAAAGTGTTTTCTCTGCTTTAAGTCTTGCTTTTCTCTGTAGCAGTTGTTTC
>NW_008806931.1:0-202 GCF_000699105.1 Pygoscelis adeliae | reverse complement strand
TGCCCGAGCTCTTTGAACCTCTGGTTCCCACGCTGGGACTGGCGCCAGGGCTGGCCGGACCTGCTGTGCCGCCGGCTCCGCTCAGGGAGCTCCTGGCACATCAAAGGCTGAGCTGGCTGCCCACGGGCTTGCGTGGGACGAGTGGCTCCTGCTGCAGCCATCCTGGGGAGGACGAGGGTGTGAAGCCATGGCTGACCTGCTC
>NW_008806930.1:0-202 GCF_000699105.1 Pygoscelis adeliae | reverse complement strand
CGCCCCCTCCGTCCGGTGGCCGCCGAGACGCCTAAAAGGTGACGAGCCCCCAGGGCGACTGAGCTCTTCGAGAGCAGCGCTTTGTTTTGAGATTACTAATGACATAACCCGCCCTCCCGAAGAGAGGAGATGTTATCTGAGGCTTCGACGTGTTCCTACCTAGCTCGCCGGGCAGGGAAAAATATATTGCTTGCTACTCACG
>NW_008806929.1:0-202 GCF_000699105.1 Pygoscelis adeliae | reverse complement strand
TGTAGAGGAAAAAGGATAGATAATAAAAAAGAAGAAATTCTATTGCATGAAACTTGTGAATACACAAAGTTCACACCAAGTATTAATACTTAACTGTTAGGTTCTTTGCTGCATTGCTATTTCTCATCTGCCAATAATTGCATTGTAAACTGTTCATGACAGAGATCTTTCCTCCTCTGTATTACTGAAGTGGTTGACATAC
>NW_008806928.1:0-202 GCF_000699105.1 Pygoscelis adeliae | reverse complement strand
TCTTGTTTGTTTTTATTTCAGCGAAGGCGAGACAGAGAGGGCTGCCAAGGTAGAGGCGTTCCCTAGAGAACTGTAGCTTGACTTAGCGGCAGTTGGGTAGGAAGTTGGAAGGCTCTAGTGAGCTCGTGCCCACCCGTGCCATCATCTACCTCCCATCAATCTGGAGCCTCATCGACACGTCTCCCCAGGCAGCTGCGGCCAC
>NW_008806927.1:0-202 GCF_000699105.1 Pygoscelis adeliae | reverse complement strand
ACCAGGTCCCCAGGGTGCCGCGGTGGCTGCCACGCCGTGCTCTTACCTGTGTACCCCGGCTCGCAGGTGCACTCATAGCTGTTGATCTTGTCAATGCACTTGCCGTAGTCGCAGGGGCTGCTGGCGCAGTCATCCAGGTTGATCTCGCAGTTGGGCCCTGGGGAGGAGAGTGGTGCTGTTAGGGGGTCCCTGGCCCCACTGA
>NW_008806926.1:0-202 GCF_000699105.1 Pygoscelis adeliae | reverse complement strand
ACTCAAGGCAATCCGTTCTAATGCTTCACTCTTCTCCTAGTCAGGAATTTTTCCACTCAGGAAAGTGAGTCTCGCTTGTGGGACTTCCTACACCAACTTCACTTCTCTCACCCTGATCTTCACTCAAAGTCTTTGCGTGTGGAGTGCAGGCAGCTTCACGCTGTTGCTGTGAAGTGCTCATGGCCTGTGCTCCTGGAGGACA
>NW_008806925.1:0-202 GCF_000699105.1 Pygoscelis adeliae | reverse complement strand
GGGGCACTCACGGCACAGCCACCACTCCGTCAGCAGCCACCACCCAGCATGGCCGAGAAACCCCAAATCCAGCTCTTCGTCAAGGTGAGGGGGGTCATGGGGGCCTGGGGTGCCCCAGGTCGGTGGGCCCCTCTGGCACCCATCCCTGGCATTGCTGGGCTGGGGTGGCCCGGCCGCCCCTGCTCACTGCAGTGCCCAGATG
>NW_008806924.1:0-202 GCF_000699105.1 Pygoscelis adeliae | reverse complement strand
ATGCCCCCCTCACCCCTCTCGCTCCCTCCTCTACAGGGGGAAGGTGCACGCTTTCTGTCAGTTTATCTAATTATCCTCATTTTTGCTCGTTTACTGGACCACATCACCAGTGCACCTTCCCCGGGAGCTCGCTGGCAGGCTCCGGGGAGGCCTGCGCGTCAGGCAGGAACCAGCAGGCCGAACTTTGGGAGGCACGTGAGGG
>NW_008806923.1:0-202 GCF_000699105.1 Pygoscelis adeliae | reverse complement strand
GATGGATGGATGGATGGATGGATGGAGCCCGCATGGAGTCAGATGGAGACAACTTGGATGGACGGATGGATGGAAATTACATAGGCATGGACGGATGAATGGAGGGATGGATGGATGACGACCACGTGGGGAGGGAGGGAGACAGACCTGGATGGCTGGAGACAACATGGGGAAGGTGGGGAGGGAGGGAATGGAGACCATC
>NW_008806922.1:0-202 GCF_000699105.1 Pygoscelis adeliae | reverse complement strand
ATGAGAGATGCTTTTAGCAAATTTTGAAAATATTACATAGCTGATATTTTATCATGCTCTGCTGTTATTGGTGGTAAGATACAAATCTGTTTCCATACTCTTCAGCTATTTACTAATGCTTAAAAGCTCTCATTGAATAAATGATACTAAAACCAAACAACCAAACATATGGAGAAGCCCACTGTAGGAGAAGATGAGGTTC
>NW_008806921.1:0-202 GCF_000699105.1 Pygoscelis adeliae | reverse complement strand
GGGGGGGGGGGGGGGGGAGGGAAGAAAAAGCCCCTGCAGCCCTCTCCTCGAAAAAATTACAGCAAAGTGGAAATAAGGAGTGATTACAGCCCAAATCTTTCCAGCTTTGGACACTTGTTCACTAGCAGCCTGGGCAGCCCAGATGCATAAAAGCAAGTGTGCGTGTGCCTGCGTGTGGGGAAGGAGCAAAGAATGGCGGATG
>NW_008806920.1:0-202 GCF_000699105.1 Pygoscelis adeliae | reverse complement strand
GGGGCCCTGCGGCCGCGCCGGGGCTGCGTGGGGAGGGGGCACATCAGGGAGCGAGGGCTTGAGCGCTCTCTGTGATTCACTCTGACTATAATGGGAGCTGCTGGTGAATATTTTATGGCTCCCACAGGGCAGATAGAACATATTGTGCATTTTACGCCACAAATCTCCGCCTAGAGACAGAGGGAGGCTTAAAAAAGAGCAG
>NW_008806919.1:0-202 GCF_000699105.1 Pygoscelis adeliae | reverse complement strand
ATGATTCTATGATTCTAATAGGGTTGGTTTTATGGGCTTTCATGTGTTTTATTCCCAGTTAGGCCATTTGCTGGTAGACAAGCCCAGCCTTGCTGTGCCGGGGGCTCCCGGAGGGGCTGCTGGGGCCAGCTCTCCTGCAGGGAATTGCCGGCAGCCCCTTGGCACAACAGGCTGCGGACAGGGAATTTGGGCATGGATCTCT
>NW_008806918.1:0-202 GCF_000699105.1 Pygoscelis adeliae | reverse complement strand
CGGGGCCAAAGAAACACCCGCACAGCGACACCGTCACTCATTAAAGGTTTGGTTTTATTTCTGGTTTAAAATCAAAATTAGTCATTCTCTGTAATTACATTATATATAGATTTATAGAGACATTATAGAAAAGAATTTTTTGCTTTTGTTTTTCTGCAAAAATCTGTAAATAAAAAATAAAATAAAACAAAACAAAACAAAA
>NW_008806917.1:0-202 GCF_000699105.1 Pygoscelis adeliae | reverse complement strand
CCCAGGGGGACGTGGGGTGGGGGGCTGCCTGGGGAAAGGCTGCAGGATCTGCCCCCTCCCCCCGCTTCGACTTGATATTGATGTAAACAGGTTTACACCTCTCCGTTGGGCCACTTTGCCGGCTTAACCCGGGGATGCGGTCCCGGGGGGGCGGCTTTAGCTGCCCCGAGCGCTCAGCCTCGGCACCCGCGCACGGTGCGGA
>NW_008806916.1:0-202 GCF_000699105.1 Pygoscelis adeliae | reverse complement strand
TTGGTGGTGCGGCCCTGAGTGATTTGGTGAAGGAGCCGCCGCCAGATGCAGCCAGAGGTGCCCTCGAGGGGCCTTTGCCCTGAGTCGTATCCGCGGCAGAGCCGGGCACAGCTGGAGGTGGCCCTGGGGACAGCCCGCGTCGCGGAGCCCTGGCAGTTCCCAGCGGTGGCTTCTCTGGGATAAACCTGTTTGTTAGAGGAGG
>NW_008806915.1:0-202 GCF_000699105.1 Pygoscelis adeliae | reverse complement strand
GCAGTAATCCAGGCTGGGCTCAAAGTTGGCCGTGGTGGAGTTGGTGACGGAGTTCCTGGGGAAGGGATGGGGGTCAGCATCCGGGGCTGTCCTGTCAGGGGGGCGCAAGGCCGGCCAGGGCAGCGCCCCATCCCACGCCACAGAGGTGCCATTACCTGAGGAGGGGCAGGGGGGTGCCCAGGGCCAGCTTGGCAGCCACATA
>NW_008806914.1:0-202 GCF_000699105.1 Pygoscelis adeliae | reverse complement strand
AGGCAAAGCTGAAACACAGAGCAGAGAGGTAAAACAGACCCCAACATCAGCCTGCCTACCATTTCCTCAGCTCTCTCTGCAGATACACTTTGCTGCCCTCCACCTCCATTTCTTGCTCCACGTCCAGAAAGGGCCTGCAGCTGATCTCGCTAACACGCACAACAGGCGTGACAGCTCACCTTAAGGCTACATTTGAATGACT
>NW_008806913.1:0-202 GCF_000699105.1 Pygoscelis adeliae | reverse complement strand
CCGTCGGGACAGGGACTGGGTGGCCGCAGGGGATGGAGGAAAAACCATCCCCAGGGAGATGCAAAGCGCCCGCACCAGGTGCCAGACGCTGAGTGCGCTCTCTGTGGAGCAGAGGGCTGCACCCACGGAGCCCCCGCTACCCTCACGGGCACCCGATCCCCCTGCAGCGCGCTGCAGAGTCTGTGCTGTCCGTGTAGGATGC
>NW_008806912.1:0-202 GCF_000699105.1 Pygoscelis adeliae | reverse complement strand
GGGTCCCCCGCCAGCTCCAGCAGCGCCAGGTCCCCGTGAAACGTCTTGGGGTTAAACTGGAAGAAGATGGGGGGGTGTCAGTGGGAGGCCCTGTGGCATGCACAGGGAGGTCAGGGGGGTGCCCACCTCCACCGACCTTGGGGTGAGGCAGGATGCGCCGGACGGGCACTGCCCGCTCACCCACATCCAGCTTGCCCAGCTC
>NW_008806911.1:0-202 GCF_000699105.1 Pygoscelis adeliae | reverse complement strand
CAGGGCAAGGGTGCTCCTTGCACCCCCCCCAGCCCCGGGGCTTGCCTGCCAGGAGTTGCCTCTGACCTGTCCGTGCCTGAGTTGGGCACAGAGTGGCATAAACATTAACGTATAAGAAAAAATACATAACTAAACCCCTGCTGGAACTAAAGCACTCTCTAGGGGGAGGGAGGGAGGGAGGGGAGAGCAACGGCAAGCAAGG
>NW_008806910.1:0-202 GCF_000699105.1 Pygoscelis adeliae | reverse complement strand
TCCTCCCGTTGCTAAATTTTATAATGTTTTAAACTAGCTAGCAGGCTCACAAACCGGGCAATTGCAGGGGGGAGCTGGCAGACGGGCAGACAGAAACCTCCTCCCCTTAGAAACCAAGCTAGGAAGGAATCGCCTTTACAGTGCACGGCAGCTGCTCGGTGTAACGAGCTGTGTGCATTCTCAAACACACCACAGTTGCTCT
>NW_008806909.1:0-202 GCF_000699105.1 Pygoscelis adeliae | reverse complement strand
CATGCAGGAAGGCCACAGGATGGCGAGCAGCAGCCAGCACCAGCCCGGAGCTACCACAATCATCCTACAGACCTGCCATTTCCATGAATTTCTTCCCAGTCCCTATCAAAATTTTTCGGCGCTCGCCCTTTTCTACAGAAACTTCCCAGACAGGGGCAAGCGTGGCCAAAGGCCGACTGGCACGACGGAGGAGTCGGCTGGG
>NW_008806908.1:0-202 GCF_000699105.1 Pygoscelis adeliae | reverse complement strand
CCAGAGTCCGTGCCCTTAATCCCCACAGTGTGACACAGGAGGTGGCTTGCTAGTGGTGACATTTATAGATGATGGACAGCAAAGGACTGTGCAAGCTTGCAGCTTGCAAATGAGCCTTCCAGGGAGACTCCTACTACCACGTTATTGCAGCCCAAGAGCGTGCTGTTAATATGTTGTCCTGGTTTCGGCTGGGCTAGAGTTA
>NW_008806907.1:0-202 GCF_000699105.1 Pygoscelis adeliae | reverse complement strand
AGACGGAGAGGTTGAAGGACTGATCCTCCACCAGCGCCGGGTGCAGTTTAATCCGAGCCCCGTAGACCCCGCTGTCGCCCCGCTCCAGGGCCCCGATCTTCAGCGCCGTCTCGTTGAACATCTCCAGCCGGTCCTTGAACCGGTCCTTGGGGTCGGAGCGCTCGAAGCCTCCGGGGGCCGAACTCTGCCACTTGAATGGTGG
>NW_008806906.1:0-202 GCF_000699105.1 Pygoscelis adeliae | reverse complement strand
CTGCTTTCTAGGACTCCTAATCTCCGGAGTTATCTGCCCGGAGCCTCTGCCCCCCTCCCTGCGGAGCGGGAAGCCCGGCTGTGACGCCTTGGGACTGATGGGCGTTGGACCTGTCCGGGGTCCGGTTGTTAGCGTGTAGGGTGATGGGACAGCTCTGGGCAAGGAGAGGGGTCCGGCGGGTGTGAGGGGACATAACCGCCCG
>NW_008806905.1:0-202 GCF_000699105.1 Pygoscelis adeliae | reverse complement strand
TGGGTTTGTGGGTTTATTTCATTTCTCTCATGCATGCAGTCAAATAATTCATGAAGCTGATACGAGCCTTTTGCTCGACAGTAAAGCGTGTATTCTGGTTAAATGCCTGTTCAGCTGCTTTTCCCAAATACTTCTGGAGCGGCGTCTTGGTTGCTTTCTCCTGGCTGTGCTCCTCAGCAACCTGATACGGCTCGTCCTGTCT
>NW_008806904.1:0-202 GCF_000699105.1 Pygoscelis adeliae | reverse complement strand
GTGCTCGTGTCCCTGTGTCCCCGTGCCACTGTGTCCCCTTGTCCCCACGCACCTGTGTCCTCATCTCTCTGGGTCTCCATGGCCCCATGCACCCCTGTCCCCATGTCCTCATCTCCACATGCACCCCCGTCCCTATGTCCATATGCATCCCTGTCCCCACTCTTCTGTGTCCCTGTCCCCCCATGCCCCTGTGTCCCCATGC
>NW_008806903.1:0-202 GCF_000699105.1 Pygoscelis adeliae | reverse complement strand
TTCCAAATAGAATATTTATCCTAAATTTGGGGGTTACATCTTTTAGCCAAAGCAAGATTTGCTTAATTACCTAATGATTGATTTCCTTAAAAACCTAATTCATGCCCAGAAGTCTATGTTTTAATGTGTAAAAAATTTTTTTAAAAAATAATAATTTAATAATAAAATAAACCATATGGTCAACTTTAACTGAATATGCATG
>NW_008806902.1:0-202 GCF_000699105.1 Pygoscelis adeliae | reverse complement strand
ATCACACTGGGGTCTTTACTCACTCCTTGGTGATACAGTCAAGGAACACACCAAGCATTTTCACTGTCTGCCTGCATACATCTCGTCTTCAGGGACGACATCCTACAAGCACAGCAATGGTTCATATCAAAACTCAATTGAAACTTGAAAGGGAATTCAAGGGCACCAAGATGAGCTGTTGCTATTTCAGGAACAGCTAAAG
>NW_008806901.1:0-202 GCF_000699105.1 Pygoscelis adeliae | reverse complement strand
TCTACTACCTGAAGTACCACGTCATGGTGCGTGCGGCCCCTCTGTGCAGCCTCCGAGGGAGAAGGGGGTTCAGGGGGAGTGGGCGACGCCCGTGTTAAACCCCGGGAGAAGCTCTGCCCTAGAGGGGGGCCGATGCGACGAGCGGTCGCGTAAGGGGTTGTGCGGACGCGCTGGTTAAGCGGCTGCCGCCGGGGAAGGGGAC
>NW_008806900.1:0-202 GCF_000699105.1 Pygoscelis adeliae | reverse complement strand
AGCGGGGGAAGGCGACGGCCGTGCACTTACAGAGGTTCAAGGGAGACATCTCCTCCCGCGGGGACCAGGCTCGGTCGGACGGGTGAGGTTCTCCGTGGAGTCCTCCCGACATCATCTCCCGTTTGATTTCCACCCTCAGTTGATCTTGTTTGAGTTTCTTCTGCAAGGAGGGAGGAGAAAGGCCTGGAAACATCTTCCGGGC
>NW_008806899.1:0-202 GCF_000699105.1 Pygoscelis adeliae | reverse complement strand
CACGCTGGCGGCGCCGGGAGCAGGAGGAAGGAGAGCACCTCCGTCTCCATCAGCCCGAGCACCTGGACACCTGGCCCCGCTGCTCGCTCGGATCTGCCTGTACCCGCTGGAGGAGCAGTGGGGTGGGGTGGGGAGAGAGCTGTGCCCCCCAGGGCCAGCTCTGCTGACACTGACCTAGCCCAACCTCTTTTTTTTTTTTTTT
>NW_008806898.1:0-202 GCF_000699105.1 Pygoscelis adeliae | reverse complement strand
TGCAGCTCGCGCAGGGGCACCAGCCCTGCACTGGGGGGGAAGGAGCAGACCCCCCGAGCCCCCGGGGACAGAGGAGACCCCCCCTATCCCGGCACCCCAAGGCTGAGTGGGGGGATAGGGGGCAGTGACAGCATGGGGACAGGGCTAGGATGCTCCGTTTATTGAGGTGATGCTGTGGGGCACCCCGGGGGGCTACGCCAAG
>NW_008806897.1:0-202 GCF_000699105.1 Pygoscelis adeliae | reverse complement strand
GGGGAATGGCAAGATCTTCCGTGGCACCTCTGACACTAGCAGAGAGCCAGACAGGGAGATCGACTCCACCAGGGTAAAAGGCCTTGCAGGAGCCTAGCAAGTCGTTCCTGAGGATGGGGGATGGCGGAGGTCAGAGGGAGAGTGCCAGGCGAGGAAGGGGAAAGCGTGGCAATGAGACCATGCCCTGAGGAGGGGAAGCCAC
>NW_008806896.1:0-202 GCF_000699105.1 Pygoscelis adeliae | reverse complement strand
GGGATGAAGCCACCCGAAGGTCTCCGTGCCCCCCCCAGGCGTCCGACCCGCCAGCCCCCCGCTCCGACCGCAGCGTTCCTGGCAGGGCAGGAGGCAGTGAGGTGCTGGGCTGGCAGAGGAAATCCAAACTCGGCCCCTATGAAAGGGGCTTTGTGTGCCCGGGAAGGAGCAGCCTTCCTCCTTTTTCTCCTCCTCCTCCTCC
>NW_008806895.1:0-202 GCF_000699105.1 Pygoscelis adeliae | reverse complement strand
AGGTCGCGGACCAGCGTCTGGTTCCGGCGGAAGATCTGGGCGCGTGGGTTCTTGTCGTAGGTGAACCAGTCGCCGTATTTCTTCACCAGCTCCGGGTTACCGCTGGCGTTGAAGATCTCCTCGAAGTACCTGGGGTGGGGGCAAACCCAGCGAGTCAGCATCCAGCGGCGGGGGGCGAGGCCAGCGTTGGCTGCCCCCCTTT
>NW_008806894.1:0-202 GCF_000699105.1 Pygoscelis adeliae | reverse complement strand
CTGTTTGTCCTCCTGTTAATTCTCTGTGATGAGGTCATCACAACCTGGTTGGTTGTATGCCTGGGACTCAGTGATAGATAAAGGGATTCCCCATTTATAAATGGATTTCCATATGCCCTTTTCTCATGTCAGCGTGAGAAAAATGACAGGCTGAAAGTGGGGGTTTTAAAGGATTTGTGGGTTGGAGAGAGCAGGAAAATGA
>NW_008806893.1:0-202 GCF_000699105.1 Pygoscelis adeliae | reverse complement strand
TGACTGCACCCTCCGTCTGTCTCCGTGACCCACGGGCAGCAGGTATCGCCCACAGTCCCGGCTTCACATGGGGCCCAGGGCTTGACCCAGGAGGTTTCTCAGGCTCCGAGGAGCTGGGGGCTTACGGCAACTCCTAAATCACAGCCAGGCTCTGCAACCCACCATGGGCTGCTACCCGTCCCTGACCCTTGGCTGAGCTCTC
>NW_008806892.1:0-202 GCF_000699105.1 Pygoscelis adeliae | reverse complement strand
GTGCGGAGAGCGGGCAGCCACAGCCCTGGCACCGATAAGGAGGGCGAGGAGGCAGCGCCGGCAAGCCCCAGCACCCGGCCGTGCCGGCGGGGGAGGGGCTGCGGGGCCGGCAGCACCGCAGGAGGTGGCAGAGAGGCCAGGAGCAAGCCCTGGGTGAGTCACAGCTGATTTAAAATGGATCCAGGTCATCCCAGGGCTGGGC
>NW_008806891.1:0-202 GCF_000699105.1 Pygoscelis adeliae | reverse complement strand
GGGGGGGGGTATTTGCAGGGGGGCTGCACCCCAGGAAAAGAGGGGGTTCGCCCCCTCTTGGGGGGTGGGGGCCACGCTGGGCACCCCCGGGGTGAGCAGGGCAGTGCAGAGCTGTCGCGGAAGAAAAGTCGAGAGCCAAAAGTGGAAGAAAAGAGGGAAATTTAATCCTTGGAGCACGTGGGTGACAGTCGTGGGCTAGCTG
>NW_008806890.1:0-202 GCF_000699105.1 Pygoscelis adeliae | reverse complement strand
CTGCGGGAGGTGCCAATTCTCAGCCGGCCCCGGATGAGTCGGCGGGGAGGAAGAGGATGTGCTTGCTTATAGCAGGCAAGAACCCGGGCAGGGGGAAGCAGGATGAGGGCAGGCGTCCACCCCCGTGTCGTCGGGGCTGAGCCAGGCAGCGTGCTCCCACCCCAGCGTTCCTCTTCCACGCCGGCTACCGGGAGCAGAGCTG
>NW_008806889.1:0-202 GCF_000699105.1 Pygoscelis adeliae | reverse complement strand
GGCTTCAGCCTCCATCCCCGCGACGGCCGACGTGAGCTCAGGGGGCAGCCGGCACCCACCAAGCGCCCCTTGGCCGTGGGTGTTTCCACAGGGAAAAGCGGCGCGTGGGGCATCCGAAAAGCGACAGCCGGTCCAACGGGATCACAAACCCCTGGGAACATCCCTCCCTCTTCCCAGCTTGATGTCCCCAGGCTTCCCGAGG
>NW_008806888.1:0-202 GCF_000699105.1 Pygoscelis adeliae | reverse complement strand
TTTTGGGGGTGGCATCGCTGGCTCCGAGGGAGGGGCATTATCCCCGGGTCCTGCCCCACGTGGGAGGGCGTGGCGGGTGGGATGCTCACCCTGGTGGCACCATCCCTCTCCATCCCTCCAGGGCAGCCTAGTAGACTACCTGCGGTCGCGCGGGCGGTCGGTCCTCGGTGCGGACTGCCTACTGAAGTTCTCCTTGTAAGTA
>NW_008806887.1:0-202 GCF_000699105.1 Pygoscelis adeliae | reverse complement strand
TTTTTTTTTTTTCTAGTAAACAAAGTCCCTTACCAATTCATTATGAAATCAGTTTAAGGCCATCCCTTGTCTTCACTGGCAACTGGATCAAGTTTGTACTAAATCTACATGCAGTAGTAATTTACATGACTCCATCTTTGCAGCAGTAACGTTATGTCCTCATAGAATCATAAAATGGTTTGTGTTGGAAGGGACCTTTAAA
>NW_008806886.1:0-202 GCF_000699105.1 Pygoscelis adeliae | reverse complement strand
CAAGCGAATTTTAAACTAGAAAACAGCGCGGGCTCGGGGCTGGGTTATTTCTCACGGGCCTGGCTCAGGTTTTGCTCTGAATTTTGACCGGTCGCGGCCACGCCGAGCTCCCCCATCTCTGCCGGGGGTAATAACGCTGTCGCAGAGGGGTAGAGGGGAAAAACCACGGCGTCTTTGGTGCCTGATGGCCAAATGATCGACC
>NW_008806885.1:0-202 GCF_000699105.1 Pygoscelis adeliae | reverse complement strand
TTTTTGCTTTTTTTCTCCCTGATTTTTGGTCTGGTGTTGTTTGCTCTGCCGTGACCGGTTTCTCCCACCACCCCAGCCATGCTCCTCGGACTGACAGGCGAGTACCGGGCACGGGCTGGGGCTGCGTTCTGGGGAGATGTCTGCTCCGCATCGGCACGGCCCTTTTTTGTGTGCATCCCTGGGCAGGAGATTTTGCTCTGGA
>NW_008806884.1:0-202 GCF_000699105.1 Pygoscelis adeliae | reverse complement strand
CAGTCCGGGGGTCTGAGGAGCTATTAGGAGGTGACTGACACCTCGCCTTGTTTATTGATCGCCAGAGAAAAGGGGAGTAACTTCGGGGGCCGCGCTAATTGTCATTACTCCACTCATCTCTTCTGTTTCTTTTATTACTGGGCTCCTGGCTGCCTTCAGGAAATCTCAATTCCTCTGGGGTGAGTCAGGAGGACTGAGGTGA
>NW_008806883.1:0-202 GCF_000699105.1 Pygoscelis adeliae | reverse complement strand
CCGGGGAAGGCGAAGTCTCCCCATGGCAGAAGCCAGGCTGCTGCCGTGGGGCAGGGCCCCGGGAAGGAGGGATCCCCTCCAATCCCTCCCACCCCAGCCTCCCGGGAATTTAAACCCAGGCTTTTCCCGAGCAGCCAGCACCGGAGCGACCAGCTATAAAAAGAACTCCAACCTTCCCAGCCCAGCGCCGCAGACCATGGGT
>NW_008806882.1:0-202 GCF_000699105.1 Pygoscelis adeliae | reverse complement strand
GGGGGTGCCAGGGCAGGCTGCCGGTGCCCTGGCCACTGGCATGGGGGGGACGGATGGGACCCCAAGCAGGCACAGGGTGGCCCAGCCCGGGTGGGTACCTGGGACCTCCCTGCGGATGCGGGGGGGGAAGAGGTGCCCGTAGATCTTGCCCAGGAGCTGGGGCAGGGCACGGGTGAGGAAGGAGAAGTCGAGCTGGTTTCGG
>NW_008806881.1:0-202 GCF_000699105.1 Pygoscelis adeliae | reverse complement strand
CACGTAGACGGGCGAGCTAGGCGTGGAGTGCATGAAGCCGCCCGGAGATCCGTCGTACGGCGTGGGGCCCTGGGCGGCCGAGATGGCCAGGGTCTGGTACATCTCCTCGGGCTGCTCGGCGCCGAGGGCGCTCAGTTTGGAGCCGCGGCTGGACCAGATCAGCTTGTTGGTTTGGTCTAAATCCGCGAAGAGCAGGATGTCC
>NW_008806880.1:0-202 GCF_000699105.1 Pygoscelis adeliae | reverse complement strand
CCTGGCCCAGGTTGCTCTCTCCTAGTTCTTAAACCAAGAGCCCCCTCAGCCATATCCCAGCATCTCTCTAGCACACACTGTCCCCACAACCCTCTGCCATGACAAGGAGCTCCAGGGCCCAGCACAGGACAAAGACAATATCAGCTGAGATGTCCATCGAGACAAGACCTCGCTTTGGAAGAGGAGGAGAAGGGGCTTCAGA
>NW_008806879.1:0-202 GCF_000699105.1 Pygoscelis adeliae | reverse complement strand
ACTCTCGCCTCCATCCCTCTGTTCCCTCTACCTGCTCCTCACCTCCATCCTTCCTCCACCCCCCCCCCGGGTTGCTCCTCACCTTCATTCCTCCACCCTGTCTGTCAGGGCTGCTCTCACCTCCGTCCTCTACCTCTTGTGGCCGCTCCTCACCTCCAACCCTCTTACCTGCTCCTCGCTTCCATCCTCCATCCCTTCATCC
>NW_008806878.1:0-202 GCF_000699105.1 Pygoscelis adeliae | reverse complement strand
TAACTGCCCGTATGTTCCACAGGTTTATCTAACACGCTCACAAATCCTCTGTATAACCCAGTGACTTCCAAATCCTGCATAGAACTCCCATATTACACAAAACTCATCCCACCATACTGCCCCCACCTGTCCATAGGAAAAGGGCTATGAAATTCCACACACAGGTAACATGAGAGACAGGAAAGGTGTGCAGAGTAGGAAA
>NW_008806877.1:0-202 GCF_000699105.1 Pygoscelis adeliae | reverse complement strand
TGAGCTGCCTTTGGGGAGACCCCACAGCCCTGGCAGCTCTGGCCACACATGGTCCTGGAGCTGAGCTCCAAGGGCCCTGCCGGAACACAGGCTGCTCCCCTGCCTGCAGGACATGCAGCCCGGGGGCGTTTACAGACTTCCAGCCTCCTTGCACATGTCCTCCAGGGGCTGGAGGGCAGACAGGGGCAATGCCTGCCGTGGC
>NW_008806876.1:0-202 GCF_000699105.1 Pygoscelis adeliae | reverse complement strand
TCCTGCCCAGTGCTGCTTGCATTCCTATAGAGCACGGGGCATCCTAGTAGCCCTTTTATCGGGGTGCTCAGCACCGTGGCTGTGCCCCATCTCACCCAGCCTTCTGCCTGGCATCGCCCGTGCGCCCCCAGTGCAGCCCTGGTTCCCCGGGGGGCTCAGCCCCGGGGCCCTGCCTGCTCCCCGGGCCTCTCCCCATGGGCAG
>NW_008806875.1:0-202 GCF_000699105.1 Pygoscelis adeliae | reverse complement strand
ATCAGAGCTGGTCCCAGATGCCAACAGGCACCTGGGTTGGAGCCGACTGGCTGCATGTCCGCAGGGGTTTGGGGCACTCTCCCTCTCTGCAGAGCCCACTCCCCTCTGCTGCCAGCCTTTGAGGGAGCCCAGCACAAGCATCGTTCGCCCCTCGCTATCTCAAAAGCAGGGTCAGGTTTGCTTCCCTCTGAGCCCTTTTTTT
>NW_008806874.1:0-202 GCF_000699105.1 Pygoscelis adeliae | reverse complement strand
CGTGTCGTGCCAGCACTGGGGGGGGGCGGGGGGACGTTTGTCTCCCGCTTTCACTCACCCCGCTCCCTTGGCCATCCGTCACCTGGCGGAGGGGATGGCAGCAGGGCTCCGGGTTGAAGGGACAGGATTTATGGGTAGGGCTTGGCAACAAGGCTGCGAGAGGGCTGCGGGAGAGATGCAGGAGCGGAGGATCTGGCAAGCG
>NW_008806873.1:0-202 GCF_000699105.1 Pygoscelis adeliae | reverse complement strand
GTCCGCACCTTTCTGTGGAAGACACAGCACAGCGCCCTGTTTGTAGTAGCGGGATGTCAGATTGCTCATGAATAAATACACTTACCACATAGTCATGTTCGGACTTGTTTTAGCACTAAGCTTCACACTGATAAGTGGAAGAAAATCCTGGAGATAATTACACAGTACAACAGGGTTTTGTGTGGCATTTGTGAAAAGTATG
>NW_008806872.1:0-202 GCF_000699105.1 Pygoscelis adeliae | reverse complement strand
CTCAACACAAAAATACTGTCCAAGTCCACACTGGATTTTCTCTCTACAGTGCCCGCTGCATTGAGTAATTGCGTATTGTACAGGCTGCCTACAGGATAGAGTAAGAAACATTTGAAGGGTAGAGGTGGGAGTTCAATAAACAGTTGCTCAGTAGAGAGAGGAGACAAAGTGGTGGTAGTGTCAGCGAGGTCTTTCTTGTGCT
>NW_008806871.1:0-202 GCF_000699105.1 Pygoscelis adeliae | reverse complement strand
GCGGGTGAATGCTTTAATCATCTGGCACGATTACAGCCTTCCTCTTCTCTTTCTCTCCTTCTCTCCCGGTCCCTTGCGTTGGAAGAAAGCGAAGTTTAATTGGGATCCTGAAACAGTTGGCATGATCCACGGCTCTTTTTTCTGGGGATACATAATCACCCAAATCCCCGGCGGGTATATCTCGTCCCGGCTGGCAGCTAAC
>NW_008806870.1:0-202 GCF_000699105.1 Pygoscelis adeliae | reverse complement strand
CGTGCCGGCATGAGGGGCCAGGTTCTTCCCAGGAGCTGCGGAGAGCTGCAGGAGGGCCGGCTCCCCGGAGCTCTGCCCCGGGCTCTTGTGTCTTTGCCCTGTTAGTTTTAATTAGTTATTTTTAGGTCACAGTGAGGTGATACCTCTGGATGTGACTCGGCTGCGTCTCTGGCCAGCCTGTCTGGGCAGGGAGGGGGTGGAG
>NW_008806869.1:0-202 GCF_000699105.1 Pygoscelis adeliae | reverse complement strand
GTGGGAAGCCCAGCACTGGACACAGCACTGCAGATATGGCTTCACCAGTGCTGAGCAAATAGGAAGAATCACTTCCCTCGACCTGCTGGTAATACTTTGCCTAATGCAGACCTGGATAACATTGGCCTTCTCTTCCTCAAGGGCACATTGCTGGTTCATGGTCAACTTGGTGTCTTGGTGTCCACCAGGACACCCAGGTCCT
>NW_008806868.1:0-202 GCF_000699105.1 Pygoscelis adeliae | reverse complement strand
AAGCCCCGGCCGGCTAACTTCTCGTATTTTTCTTTGTACAGATCCCTTTCCTTGGCCAAGCGGGTCACCTCCTGCTTGAGCTGCTCCACCTGGCTCTGGAGTTGGCATTTCTCGTTCTCCAAGATGTGCCGTTGCTGGACCCGCTTGTAACGGCAAGACTGAGCGTAGCCTCGGTTCTTCAAGGTCCTCCTCTTCTGCTTGA
>NW_008806867.1:0-202 GCF_000699105.1 Pygoscelis adeliae | reverse complement strand
TTTTTTTTTTTTTTTTTTCCTTTTTAAAATTTTTTATTTTCCCCTGGGCATTCATGCTATGAAGGAGCGGGTGGTCCGGAGGTATATTTCGAAGTGCTGCAGGGGAAGCGCTCCGAGTACTTGGTCTAGTTAATATGTTTCTCGTGATACCGAAGAAGAGAGGACTGCATTTAGGAGATGACTAAATAATGGGGGAGGCAAG
>NW_008806866.1:0-202 GCF_000699105.1 Pygoscelis adeliae | reverse complement strand
TCCTCCTCCTCCTCCTCCTCCTCCCCATATCCTGGAAGGGGTGTCGGAGCCTGGTTGAGACGTCACCCCAAAATCCAACCCTCACCCCATAGCGACCTGTCCCCGGATGTCCCCACCGCGGTCCCTCTCGGTGGGGGTCCCTGCTCAAGAGATGCTCCAAAGCATCTGCTGGTGGTCACCCCACGGATGTCCTTCACCCCAC
>NW_008806865.1:0-202 GCF_000699105.1 Pygoscelis adeliae | reverse complement strand
ACTCTAGCCCAGCTGAAACCAGGACAATGCCCCTGGGAGCTTTATATTAGTCTAAGATTCACAGTGATTCAGGGAACTCAGTGGATGGTACAAAGACTTCAAAGGTGTCAAATGGGAGTTTTTGTTAGTAATTACTGAAGGCGATAAAATAATTGATTGAAAGCTACAGTCTGTTAGGAGTTTTACTCCAGTGGAATCCTGC
>NW_008806864.1:0-202 GCF_000699105.1 Pygoscelis adeliae | reverse complement strand
AGCAGTTTATCTTACAACTATTTACAACATTTGCATAAGTCATTAGTATACATCACATTGACCCTTCTTGTCTACTACATTGACATATTGCTAATGTTGCGAAACTATAATAAGCATGCGTGGGGGTCCCGAGTGGTTGTTTGGGTAGGTGCCCCCTATTCATTCCTAGATGCAGTTAACTTCAGGATGCCACTACAGATGT
>NW_008806863.1:0-202 GCF_000699105.1 Pygoscelis adeliae | reverse complement strand
GTGACCAAACCGCACATGGGACCGAGCCTTCAGTTTTAGGCGAGGTGACATCCCACCCCGACCCCCTTCTCGCCCTCCAAACTTACCGACACCGGCTCCCTCCCTGGCGGGGCAAGGATTTTGCCGAGCGCCGGTGATCTTGGAACTAGCCTTGGGAAGAGATCTGACTTGTGCTTTTTTTCTTTTTTCTTTTTTTTTTAAT
>NW_008806862.1:0-202 GCF_000699105.1 Pygoscelis adeliae | reverse complement strand
GAGCACGCCGGGATATGGGGCACAGGAGCACCCAAGCTGCCAGCATGGCCATCCCGGCGGTGGGGTTTGAAGCCAGAGACCTCTCTCCGTGCACCGGCGCGGGGAAGCGCAGGGCTGCATGGCACGGGGGGCTCTCGAGGTGCCGTGGCCCTGGCCGCCGGGGTCCTGGGGGGCTGCGGGAGGGGATGGGAGGGTCCGGGCC
>NW_008806861.1:0-202 GCF_000699105.1 Pygoscelis adeliae | reverse complement strand
CCCGTTTCCCTTCTTGCCGCTACTGGGTGATTTCTGTTCCTTATCTCTAAACCCCTTCGTTGGTCAAGGGGAGCATTTTTTTGGGAGCTGACTCAAAAGTACGTGAACTTAGATGCCCGGACAGCATCTGTTTCTGCTTGCCAGGGAGGAGGGAGCTGAAGGTTTCCCTCCTCCTGCCTCTCTTTATTTTCCCAACTTTCTG
>NW_008806860.1:0-202 GCF_000699105.1 Pygoscelis adeliae | reverse complement strand
CCCCCCAAAAAAAAAAAAAAAAAGAAAGACCCAGACAGGACTGAAGTAACACTGTGCAAATAACCGGCTGGGGGAAATCCGCCGAGCTGGGGGGTGCGGTGACCTGGATGTGTGGAAGGGGGTTTGCCTTCCTCCTCGAAGGGAAGGGACACTTCTCCCTCCGTCAGGAGGGTGTGCTCAAGGTGTCTTAACTTTTTTTTTT
>NW_008806859.1:0-202 GCF_000699105.1 Pygoscelis adeliae | reverse complement strand
AGGAGGAAGGAGTGGCAGAGAGCTGTTATAAACTGACTGCAACTCCCCATTCTCCATCTCCCCCATGATGGCAGGGGCTAGAAGGGAAGGAGGTAGAGGAGATGGGAAGGAATAAAGTTGAGCCTGATAAAAATGGGCATGGATGGGTTTAAGGTGTTTTCATTTTTTCTGAATCTGTTTTGCCTGTGACTGTAATTGGCAA
>NW_008806858.1:0-202 GCF_000699105.1 Pygoscelis adeliae | reverse complement strand
GGAGGAACCTAATTAAGAGTTTTCAGTATTTTCCCTGAGCTGCTGCAGCTGGTGCTTGCGAGCCCTGCCCACACGGTGGCAATATCTGCCCGCCAAGTGCAGGCAGGGCCGCGCTGCCGGGGAGGCTGCGGCTGCTCCCGGGGTCTGCCCGCACAGGTAGGGTGCGTTGGTGCCCAGAAATGGTGTTTTGGGGTTTGTGGGG
>NW_008806857.1:0-202 GCF_000699105.1 Pygoscelis adeliae | reverse complement strand
GTCGCCCCTTAATTAGCCCCAACCGACCCTAATTACCCCTAATTAATCGCCCGTCACCCCCCTATTCCCACCACTAGCCCCCGATTCCCCCATTGCTCCTCCTCTAATTACCACTAATTACCCTAATTACCCCTTAATTACCCCTTAATTACCCTGAGTTACCCCTTAATTAACCCTAATTAACCCTAATTATCCCTAATTA
>NW_008806856.1:0-202 GCF_000699105.1 Pygoscelis adeliae | reverse complement strand
GACAGTCCCCAGCCCAAACTGGCCCCCTCTGGCGCAGCCCCCGCCCCACACGCCGGCACTCACTGGTACAGGCTGCTGCCGTGCTGCCGCTTCTGGCCCAGCCTGGCCCGGCTCGGCTTGGGTTCCCTGGCCATGTCCAAATCTGAGGGGAGAGAGAGGAGGGGAATGAGCGCTGGGAAGAAAAGGGGATGCCAACACGCTA
>NW_008806855.1:0-202 GCF_000699105.1 Pygoscelis adeliae | reverse complement strand
CCCCCCCGGCCCTCCCGTCCTCCTCCCTCACCCAAGGATACTGGGGACTCCCTCCGGATGCCGCTCGGCAGGCTCAGTGCTCGCAGGCTGCCTTGCCGGGGGCTCTCCTGATCTCCGTGGAGCTCCGCATCGCTCGCCCCGGTGGTTTTGCTCCCCCCCGTCCCCACACACACGCACCCTCTCCCTCCTCTTCCCCCCCCCC
>NW_008806854.1:0-202 GCF_000699105.1 Pygoscelis adeliae | reverse complement strand
CACTTCCTTTCAAAGTTACTTTGCCATCTATGTTGTATTGTAATGTTTAGACTGGGTGGAGGAAGATCAGCCCTGCAAAGTGACTGCCTCTTGCATGAATGTGTTTTCCAGCTGTCTCTTATCTTCCTCCTTATCTGAGGAAATCAAAATGAGAGTACATCATTAGAGATAACTTCTCCCTTGCCCATTGACACTTTTTTTT
>NW_008806853.1:0-202 GCF_000699105.1 Pygoscelis adeliae | reverse complement strand
TGAACAGCCCCGTTTTCCCCGTGCGGCGTGGGGCACGGCAGAGCGCTGCGCTGCCCTTGGCAGTTTGTTTCCGCGCCTCCCCCCCCGCCTGGCAGAGGTTTTCTGCAGGACATGTGTTATCAATTAGGTCCATTTGTTCAACCTACGTCTGGTTTTGCTTTTGTCTCCTGGCAAAAACTAATAATAATAATAATAATAATAA
>NW_008806852.1:0-202 GCF_000699105.1 Pygoscelis adeliae | reverse complement strand
CGTCTCCCCAGCCCCTCAAGGGTGGGGGGGGTCACCCCGGCGCCTCGCTCAACCCGCTTGTCTCTTGCCCCCGCAGCCTGGCGAGGATGGGAGCGGGGGGGCCGGCAGCTCCCCGCCGGCCGCCCAGCATCCCCGCGGGCAGAGCTTCGTGCAGAGCCACTTCCAGGCACAGTACAGGTGAGCAGGGAGGGCCGGATCCTGC
>NW_008806851.1:0-202 GCF_000699105.1 Pygoscelis adeliae | reverse complement strand
CACTCTCAGAACCAGGACTCCACCGGCCACCTCTCTGCCTCTGTGCCCCTGACAACTTTAGGCAAGTCCTTGAAAGCCCAGCACTAAGAAGGTAAATCAGGCACCAGCCATCCCTGTTGGGTTTAATGACAGCAGAGGGCTTTCAGGCTTTTGTGGGTTGGACAGAAGGAGTTCAACCGATTGTGTTCTCATTACAGGAAAG
>NW_008806850.1:0-202 GCF_000699105.1 Pygoscelis adeliae | reverse complement strand
GCCGTGGTGGGCCACCATCCGCGCCGCCTCCAGGTGGGCCATGACCACCTCCACGCCATTGTCGGTGGTCTCCCAGGGCTCGGGGCTGTCCGTGAGAGCCTCATCCCGCTCCAGGAGAGTCACAAGGGGCATGATGTGGGGAAAGGTGGTGTTGGTCAGCGGCGGCCCTTCTGTGGAGAGAGGCACCCTGAGGACCCCACGC
>NW_008806849.1:0-202 GCF_000699105.1 Pygoscelis adeliae | reverse complement strand
CCCATCTGGTTGCCAATCAAAAACTCTTCTGTTAACTAGCAATGAATGCTTGTGTCGCAGTTTCCCCGTGTTCATAGATCACAAATGTGGTCAAATGGGTATGTGTCTAAAAGCAGTAACACAAGGCTTGTTGGTTTTATTTCATTAATGCATAATCTTTCAGTAATGCATTTAATTACTTAAATAAAATAAGATACAGATC
>NW_008806848.1:0-202 GCF_000699105.1 Pygoscelis adeliae | reverse complement strand
GGCCTCGCGCTGCGGTAAGTGCGGCCCAAATCTCCTCCGGCTGCTGGTGAAGGGCTGTCAGGCTCTGCTCTACTGTGCTGGGGCTGGCTGGGGCAAAGACGGTCCTGGCTGGGTCGGCGCCATCCCCATTTGCACCAGAATCCGGCTGTTTTGTGCTGGGGGCAGCAGCTGGCTCAGTCTGTGGAAATACTGCAATGCTTTA
>NW_008806847.1:0-202 GCF_000699105.1 Pygoscelis adeliae | reverse complement strand
GATCTGCGTGGAAAACCCCCTCTGGCCAGGACAGCCTGGCATGTGCGCGCGAGCTGGGGGTCTTGGATGGACACCCACACACACCCCCCCGGCTCCAAGCCCACACCGGTGGGTGCGGAGGGGCTGGGGGGCCCCATCCCGGGAAACACCCATCCCAGGGAAGGAAACCCTTGATAAAAGCATCCCCAGAGTGGCCGGCGCA
>NW_008806846.1:0-202 GCF_000699105.1 Pygoscelis adeliae | reverse complement strand
CCCTGACTGGCACGGCCCCACCACGCTGCACCCAGGGAGCATCAAACTCCGTCACAGCCTGCGCCCGAGGGGAGTGGGATGGGGGTGCCCCCCCCCAGCAACAGCGCTGAGACCTCACAAACTCGCTCCACAAGTGGGGCTGGGAATGGCTGGGCTGCTCTGGCCTCCTCCCTTGGGATACACGGTGCCGACGGCAATGTCC
>NW_008806845.1:0-202 GCF_000699105.1 Pygoscelis adeliae | reverse complement strand
GATTTCTAAGTCACCTCAATACCTGTTAAGATGAAAAGCCAGTTATTACATATGCAGATGAGGGCAGGTGCCTATGAAAGCCCTCGCCCGGCAATCTCACGCACGTTAGGAGGCAGCTTGCTCTGCAGAGACGTGCTGCTGCAACACGCAAGCGGAGGCATTGCAAAGCAGCCGGCACAGGGGGCCGGCAGGGCACCGCACA
>NW_008806844.1:0-202 GCF_000699105.1 Pygoscelis adeliae | reverse complement strand
CAGGCTTGCATGCAGCACAACTTTAATGAGTCTAAAGAAGAAAAGAAGGTGGCTCACAGGGAGCACCCGGGACAGCCACTAAGATGCGGTGGAGCTCTGTCTGGGTGTCCATCTGCCTGCCCTGCAGAGGGAGGGAGGCCCACAGGTCCCTGCTAGGCTGGCATTGGGAGGTGGTGACAGCAAAGGAAAAAGAGAGAGAGAG
>NW_008806843.1:0-202 GCF_000699105.1 Pygoscelis adeliae | reverse complement strand
GCCCTGACATGGTCCCTCTGTCCCCCCCCTCCAGCCATCTCAGCTTCTTCGCCTCGAAGCCCAGCCCCACGGCCATGATCCTCAACCTGTGGGAAGCACGGCACTTCCCCAACGGCAACCTCTCGCAGCTGGCCACCGCCGTGGCTGAGGTGGGCAAGCAGGACGGTGCCCTCTTCGCCGTCTCCGAGGCTGAGTGCTGAGC
>NW_008806842.1:0-202 GCF_000699105.1 Pygoscelis adeliae | reverse complement strand
ACCACCGTGTCCGACACCTTGGGGGACGGCACCACGCTGAAAGTGTTCATGATGCGGTCGGGATACTCCTCCCGCACCTTGCTGATGAGGAGGGTGCCCATGCCGGAGCCGGTGCCGCCGCCCAGCGAGTGGGTCAGCTGGAAGCCCTGCAGGCAGTCGCAGTTCTCGCACTCCTTCCGCACCACGTCCAGCACCGAGTCCA
>NW_008806841.1:0-202 GCF_000699105.1 Pygoscelis adeliae | reverse complement strand
CTTGGCGGTGCGGAACCGGGCTTCCTTGGCCGGGGGGCTGCTGAGCAGGAGGAACTGGTGGGAGGTGTGCATGAACTTCAGCTGCTACCAGGGGAAAGGGACGAGCAAAGGCGGCGCCGGCGGGGAGGGAGGACAGAGAGACACAGACAGACAGACGGAGATCATGCACGGCAGCCCGGCCCCGTGCCTGGCCCAGCCCCGC
>NW_008806840.1:0-202 GCF_000699105.1 Pygoscelis adeliae | reverse complement strand
TCCCGCTCTGAGGGAGCTGGGGAACAAAAGGACAGCCAATTTCTGCGAATAATTTAATGCCCCATTTAGCACCAGTTTCTCCAGCCTGGCCTGGACATCACCCTCAGGCTGAGATGAAGTGCCCTGAAAATGCCAGCTGTAAGGCTGTGGGGCGTCCCTTTGGCACCGACCACTGCCACCTCCAAGCCAGCAGCCCAGGAGC
>NW_008806839.1:0-202 GCF_000699105.1 Pygoscelis adeliae | reverse complement strand
GGGATGCTGGAGGGAAGAGCCACGGAGGCGGCAGCCTGGAAGCAGCAAGCTGAGGGCTCAGGGGAAGCCCAGGGACTGAGCTGGGGTCAAATCCCAAATGCAAACCTGCCCCGGGGCCTCCGCCTGTGCCGATCCCTGCAAAATCCTTCCCATCCAGCACTGACAATCGGAGGAAATAACCCGAAACTCGGTGTGGAGGATA
>NW_008806838.1:0-202 GCF_000699105.1 Pygoscelis adeliae | reverse complement strand
GGATGGGCGCGACCCGGCTGTCGAGGTGGATCTCGGTAACGGAAAGCCCGGGACAGAGAAATCTGTTCAGACGGACTCGCTTATTTCAGGCCCCGGAGAAGGAACTTGCAGAGGCAGGGAGTAAATCACCCGGGTGGGTTCTAGGAGGATTAAAGCCATGTCGAAGGTCTGCCCGAGGTTGGAGTCGGAAGCTGGGCCGAGG
>NW_008806837.1:0-202 GCF_000699105.1 Pygoscelis adeliae | reverse complement strand
AAGGACTAGGTGCCAGCTTCTGGGGAGGACCAGAATGAGTGGATTTGGGGCCAGCAGCTGGAGTCAGACTGGGGGTGTGGGCACCCCTGGCCTGTGGCATTGGCTGCTGGAGCCAGTGGTGTCTCTGTGCCACCCACTGCAGCGAGTGGAGGTCTCGGCCCCAGCAACTGGGGTGGGAATAGAATCATAGAATCATAGAATC
>NW_008806836.1:0-202 GCF_000699105.1 Pygoscelis adeliae | reverse complement strand
AAGTTAGCTGAGACCTGCACAGAGCCGCCTGCAAGAGCGCTGGGTGCTCTCCTTGGGCCAACAGCCCCTTTCTCAACAGAAGGGATGGGTTTGGACACGCGGGTGGCAATGGCAAATCCATGAGGTGGTTGGGCACCGGGCTGTGCCTCCTACAGAAAGCCACGCCATGTCTGCCCTCCCGCCACCAAGCTCAAGCCTTTGT
>NW_008806835.1:0-202 GCF_000699105.1 Pygoscelis adeliae | reverse complement strand
AGCCCCCACGCCTGCCCCACCAGGAGTCACAGGGACCCCCCAGCCAGGGGTGTGCGGGGCTGGGTCTGCAGAGTAGTCTGTGTCCCAGTGTCCTGAGCCAGTGTCCTGCGTCCGAGTTAAAAACAACCCCCCCCACGACTCGGTTCCGGGTTTTCAAGCCTCAGGGAATAATTTTAAAGTTTCTTTTCCATCGCCAGGAAGT
>NW_008806834.1:0-202 GCF_000699105.1 Pygoscelis adeliae | reverse complement strand
GGGGAGAGGGAGAGAAGGAGAGAGAGAGAAAGAGATTGCTGATTAGCTCGGATTCTTTCCCAACTTGCTTTAGCGTGTGCTTGCGTTCCCTGCCGACCCTACACAGGACACTATATATTTTTTCCCCTTCGGTGCATGTGTTGATAGTTCAGCCTGTAGTTGTTTGCGGTTGGCTTTTTTTTTTTTTGCTTTTGCTTTTTTT
>NW_008806833.1:0-202 GCF_000699105.1 Pygoscelis adeliae | reverse complement strand
TGCCTTTCACCAGTTCAGGCGCTCCACCTCCACGTATTCATGGATCTGATTTTATTTCTTTTCTTAACGTTTAAAAGGTTAGAATCTGCCCCTGCAAGGTATAATGGGCAAAAGAGCACGTTTTAAGTGCAATTAATCTATGCTTCTCTTGATTTAAAGACAAAAAGTTAGCCCCACTGGTACATTCACCCACAAGAACGTT
>NW_008806832.1:0-202 GCF_000699105.1 Pygoscelis adeliae | reverse complement strand
CCGCCGCATCCCTCCTTATCCCGGCCCCGCCGTGGTTTTGTGTCCGGGGTCCCGGCGCACTGCTCGGGGAGCATCGAAAAGCAAAATGCAGATTTTTGGTGCAGAAGGACCCAGGTCAGGCACCCCCCGTGGGGCAAACCCCACGCCAGGACGAGGCCAGGACAAGGCTCCTGGTAGCGGGGGGCATCCGAGGGCTTTCAAT
>NW_008806831.1:0-202 GCF_000699105.1 Pygoscelis adeliae | reverse complement strand
GTATTCCTCTGCGCAAATGGAGTCATTGCCATCGGGAGAGCTAAGCCTATAATGAGGGAGAGGAAGGGGAGAAAGTCTTCTTTAATCTGTCTAATGAAGTCTTGGGATAAATGACCTCCGTCTTACTGGGGACTTGAATGACCCTCTGTATTGGATTTACATGGCAAGGTTTTTGGTAGTGGCCGGGGGGGGGGGGGGGGGG
>NW_008806830.1:0-202 GCF_000699105.1 Pygoscelis adeliae | reverse complement strand
CGCGGAGGCGGCCTCGGAGGGAGGCTACGCAGCGCCCGCCAAGGCGGCCGGAGAGAAATACGGCGCCTTTGAATTTCCGAGGTCTGCGTGGGAAAGCCTTCCCTCTCCTCCTCCCCCCTGTGCGGGGAGACAAGCCCCAGCCCCAGGGCAGGGGCGAGAGGAGGCGACGGCGGCTTGCTTCATGCCCGGTTTTTCTCCTCCT
>NW_008806829.1:0-202 GCF_000699105.1 Pygoscelis adeliae | reverse complement strand
TTGTCTGGAGCCATTCTTTCCCTTTCTGGTAAATGCGAGAGATAAACGGGTTGGACTTGAACCCAGCCAGCCTGGAGCGTGCGTGGGACGGACGGGTTTCTCCCTGGAGGGCAGGTTTCTGCAGCATCAGTGGTACGGGAGCATCTGGGAAGAGCTCCTTACAACGAAGGGAGGCTTCATCTCTTTTTTCCTTTCCCACTGG
>NW_008806828.1:0-202 GCF_000699105.1 Pygoscelis adeliae | reverse complement strand
TCCATCCCTCTGTGCTGCTCACTGTCCCTGGTTTTCTCTTTCTTGTTGTTATTCTTGTCTGCTGCTCTGTCCTGCTCACTGCCCCATCATTTCTCGCTATATCCCTCTGCCCTGCTCCCTGCCCCTGCTCCCTGCCCCTATCCCTGCCCCTGTTCTTTTTTACTCCCTCTCCATCTTGCTGCCCACCCCAGGCTTTTTTTGC
>NW_008806827.1:0-202 GCF_000699105.1 Pygoscelis adeliae | reverse complement strand
GGAGAGGAGAGGCATGGAAATGAGTATCTGGTTGCTCCTGGGATTATAACTTGATGTCTGATACTTGTTTTGAATGAAGATGTCTTTTTATCTCTTCCTATATTGACTTTATGGTATTACCACTCGTCTGTCCAGTTGCTTGCTCTATTGAAATTTCCCCACGCAAGTACAGTTTTACAATCTTAGAAGGAACTGAGCAAAG
>NW_008806826.1:0-202 GCF_000699105.1 Pygoscelis adeliae | reverse complement strand
AATATTAGAATATGTCCAAAGGAGGGCAAGAAAGGTGGTGAAAGGACTAGAGGGCAAGACTTGTTAGGAGTAGCTGAGGATACTTACTTTGTTCATCTTAAAAAAGAGGAGACTGAGAGGTGACCTTACTGCTGTCTACGACTTCCGCATGAGGGAGAGCGGAGAGGGAGGTGCTGGGGGTGCTGGTGGATGAAAATTTGGA
>NW_008806825.1:0-202 GCF_000699105.1 Pygoscelis adeliae | reverse complement strand
CCTTCCTCTTCTGTAGCTCCAGTCACTTGACTGTCCTCCACCTAGAAGAATACATTGGTGTCTTACAGCTCTTAGAACATGAGGCTTCCTAGACACACAGCCGTGCACATGCACACACACACTACATGGCTGTACTGTACTCTTCCTTACATACACAGACCCCACAGTGCACGTTGGTGATCTGGTCTGCTGAGGACTACTC
>NW_008806824.1:0-202 GCF_000699105.1 Pygoscelis adeliae | reverse complement strand
GGGGGGCTGTAAGGGAGCTCTCCCCCGGCCCGGCAAGCCTGGTGCCGAGGGACGGCCCCGCCACCGGGGCCCCGGGGACGCCTGTGCCCCAGCCCGGCGACCCACCTCCAGCATCCCTCGGTGAAGAGCAGCTGGTGCCTGCTGCCGCGAGCGGATGAAAAGCGCTCCCAGGGAAGCGTGCATAGTTTTAATTACAAGTATG
>NW_008806823.1:0-202 GCF_000699105.1 Pygoscelis adeliae | reverse complement strand
TAAAGACAAGAAACTGCATTATCAAATCACAGAGGTCAAAGACTGACCGTGCTGACCAAGATCTCTCGGCAGATGCCCCTGATGGTCACCAGGAATATGCTTCCGTGTACCGAAATCAGTTTGGAAGCATTTGCTGGAAGAGGCAGAGAGCGCGAGCTCAAGCAACTTCTGACGGCAGCCGCCGCACCAGGAAACCTAACAG
>NW_008806822.1:0-202 GCF_000699105.1 Pygoscelis adeliae | reverse complement strand
GCTTTGGAGACTGAAAATGAGGCTTTGGACCTTCAAAATGAGACTTGGGGCCTTAAAAATGATGCTCTGTGGCTCGAAGATGAGACTTTGGCCCTTAAAAGCGGGGCTTGGAACTTACAAACGAGGGTTTATTACCCTAAAAATGAGGGTTTGGACCATAAAAAGGCTTTCAACTCTAGAATCAAAGCTTTGGACCCTGAAA
>NW_008806821.1:0-202 GCF_000699105.1 Pygoscelis adeliae | reverse complement strand
TCTTGGGGGCCGCTGGCTCCCTGCCACTCAGCCTGTGCCTGCTGGCGCTGAGCAGGAGCATGGGCGGCTGATGGCCCCAGCCTCTAATGAGAGCTGCCGAGGTTTAAGTAAGGGTTTGAGTTTTGCTGGTGCCCATGGATGGTGTGTCAGCGCCCTGGAGCGCCCGTCCCCCGCCCCCCGTGGGATGGCTCATGGGGCAGGA
>NW_008806820.1:0-202 GCF_000699105.1 Pygoscelis adeliae | reverse complement strand
CCTGTTTTCCTCTCGGCGAGGGAGTTTGGTTGCAGAAAGTAAGGGGATCCTTTCTGGGCAGGCTGTTTTGCAGCACTGCCTGTCCCGGAGCGCCTGGCCCCCTGCCACGCTGCCGCACCCAGGGTGGGTGAGGGCTCCGGGTCTTCCCCTGCTCTGCGGCTCCTTCCTCTTTTGTTTGTGGCCTTCGGGCAGGCGAGGAAGG
>NW_008806819.1:0-202 GCF_000699105.1 Pygoscelis adeliae | reverse complement strand
GGAAGGGAGGATGGATGGAAGACTGGAAGAAGGGAAGGAAGGACAGAAGGTGGGACAGAAGGAAGGATGGAAGCAAGGAGATAAGGGGAGACAGAAGGACCGATGGACAAAAGGAAGGAATGATAGATGGAAGGACAGAAGGAAGGGTGGCAGGACAGACAAGAAGGATGGACAGGAGGGAGGAAGGAAGGAAGGGAGGGAG
>NW_008806818.1:0-202 GCF_000699105.1 Pygoscelis adeliae | reverse complement strand
ACATGGGGGCTCTTGGGGTCCCCAGGGACATCAGGACCCCTTAGACACTGGGGTCTCCTCCCAGGGACTTCAGGACCCCCGAGGGACCCCTAAGGACACCGGGGTCCTCGGGGACCTCCCAAGGACGTCAGGACCCCTTGGACACCGGGGTCCTCGGGGACCTCCCAGGGACACCAAGACTCCTGGGGACCATCTCGGACCA
>NW_008806817.1:0-202 GCF_000699105.1 Pygoscelis adeliae | reverse complement strand
GCCGACGTGTGTGTTGAAGAACCAAACTCGGTGTTGATTTTCCTCCGGCTCCGCTCTTGTCATCCGTGGGCGGTTGCGTCGGCCAGTGGCCGTGAAGTGTCGGTGGGAAATTGCCGGTGTATGTCAGCGTGCGGACCGGCGGGATTTGCATCCGCCCCGATGCCTTGCATGGGGTTTTACGTGGATGTGAAGTGGCTGGGAA
>NW_008806816.1:0-202 GCF_000699105.1 Pygoscelis adeliae | reverse complement strand
CAATAGACACATTAATGTTAGAGTTAGTAGAATCACAACTGGCTGAAGCATAAAATTAAAAACTTCCATTGCTGTCGGTGACTACCCAAGAAGAGTTTCCCACCAATTATGTTCTCCATCCTTCTTCACTCTTTCTAAGGCATGGTGTCTTTCTTATGTATCATGATGAACCATGATTAGAGTTTTGTGTCCATTGTTTCAG
>NW_008806815.1:0-202 GCF_000699105.1 Pygoscelis adeliae | reverse complement strand
GAGGCTGTCTTTGCCGTGTAGCGGGTCGTTAGCCCTTTTCCGGCTGCGTCTTTCAAGCAGCTTTGGTGGTACAAAGAACGATGCTTCAGTTACAGCTGGACGTCGTCTTGTGACCTGGAACAAAATCCCATCGGCAAAAACTGTAGCTGTTTGCCCAGTCTGGGCTGCTTCCTTTTTTTGGGAGAGGGGAGACCTTCTCCTT
>NW_008806814.1:0-202 GCF_000699105.1 Pygoscelis adeliae | reverse complement strand
ACAGCAAACACCGCAGGGGGCCGGTGCCCATGCAGCAGTTGGCCCCCATGCAGTGATGAGCGCCTGTGCTCCTCCCCAAATGCCCCACTGTGGGCACGAAGCGCTGGGGCCTGGCCCCCGTCCCCATCAGCTGTCAGACGTGGCACTCTGCCCTTTGTGCCTGTCGATGCCAGCATGCACGCTCCTGCTCTTGTGCACACGC
>NW_008806813.1:0-202 GCF_000699105.1 Pygoscelis adeliae | reverse complement strand
TTCCCCCCCCCGCGCTTCCAAGGCGTCCGAAATGCGGGGCGGAAGCAGTTGTCACTTGGTAGGGGACCTTCGTCGGGGCGCTGGGACCTTAACGCGTCTTCGCCCCGTCTCTCTGCAGCGAACCCCGGATCGTGAGCCGGATATTTCAGTGTTGTGCCTGGAACGGAGGGGTGTTCTGGGTGAGTGGGCGTTTTCCTTATTC
>NW_008806812.1:0-202 GCF_000699105.1 Pygoscelis adeliae | reverse complement strand
TGCCACTCACCTTGCTGCTGGAGGGACCCTGCGCCACAAAGGTGGCGTACGCCTTGCAGATGCTGCGGTGCTTCCCGCTGCACAGGTCCTCGTAGCTCACCTGGATGCCCACCTGGGAGAGGGCACAGCACCCCTGAGAGCCAGCTCTGCTCCCCGGGGACCCACATCCCACCAAGCACAGCAGGAGAGGACCAACACGCGG
>NW_008806811.1:0-202 GCF_000699105.1 Pygoscelis adeliae | reverse complement strand
AAAGAAAGAAAGAAAGAAAAAAAGAAACCAAAAAGACGTCCGGTTCCGAGCGTGTCGTGGAGGAGGAATTGGTAGTGCCGGGATTTTCCCTTCCCCGAAGTTTCCCCTCGAGGCGGGAGGAGCGGTGGCCCCGGGCCGTCCCGTCCGGGCAGGGCGGCGGGGGGGGTCCCGGGGGCTGGGGGGGGGGGGAGGGGGGGCGGGG
>NW_008806810.1:0-202 GCF_000699105.1 Pygoscelis adeliae | reverse complement strand
TTTTTTTGTTTTTCTGGTCGTCCCCGTCCCCCCCGTTGTTTTGGTTTGGTTTTAGACGCTGGCAAAGGGAAGAGAGCGGGTTAATGGGAGCTGGGTTGTGCTTTTTTTTAACCCACACCCCACACCCCCCCTTCTTGTTGTTGTTTTGTTTTAAGGCGAGGGCTGGGGCGGGGGGGAGTTGGTAAATCGCGCCGGCGGTTTC
>NW_008806809.1:0-202 GCF_000699105.1 Pygoscelis adeliae | reverse complement strand
AAATCGGGACCAGCCCTGCGTCCCCAGATCGGGAGCGACCCTGTGTCCCCAAACCGGCCCCTAGACGCCAAACCGGGACCGAGCGGGTGTCCCCAAACCAGCCCTGCCCCCCAAAATCTCGAACAGGGAGCGACCCCCTGCTCCCAAACTGGCCCAATGTCCCCACACCGACCCCCAGACCATGAACTGGGACGGACACGGT
>NW_008806808.1:0-202 GCF_000699105.1 Pygoscelis adeliae | reverse complement strand
CTCCTCCCATCCCACAGGCACCTGGAAGAAAGGCAGTCCACGCTGTCGGACAGCGTGAGCGTGGGTGAGTTTTTGGCTCCTCTCCTCCCTTCCCACCAGCCCGGGGGATGGAGGCAGGGCTGTGGAACACCAGCGCACGGGGATTTGGGGACCCCCTTTGCCTGGGGGGGTCGAGATGCAGCCGAGCATCCTGGGGGAGGGC
>NW_008806807.1:0-202 GCF_000699105.1 Pygoscelis adeliae | reverse complement strand
GCACAGGTTGGTTCTTTGGTTCAGGCGCAGTGCCTGTCCATTATCAGTGGCCCCATTATGTCCCAGAAACTGGAGAACTGAAATCAGCTCATCAGTGCTCATTCAGTCAATTACTCTATTGAAATAGAGTAAAATAATAATAATAATGTTATTTTTATTTTATTAATAATTTTATTCTGTATTTCCTCCATAAAAAAACTCT
>NW_008806806.1:0-202 GCF_000699105.1 Pygoscelis adeliae | reverse complement strand
CCCGGGCCCCCCGCCGCCAGCCGGTCCCCAAACACCTCCGAGATCACGCGGGAGACGTGCAGGAGCCCCACGCGCTTGGGGATGGGGGACGCCGGGGAGTCGCCTGTGGGACGGACAGGGCTGCAGGGGACCTCAGGGGGATGAGAAAGGGGGGTGCGGGGCAGCGCCGAGCAGGTGCCCCAGAAAGGGACCCCAGACCCCC
>NW_008806805.1:0-202 GCF_000699105.1 Pygoscelis adeliae | reverse complement strand
CGCGACATGAACCTCGTTGTCGCGAGGAGAAACTCATCGCGAGGTGAAATGTCGTCATGAGAAAAACTTGTCACGAGGAGAACCTTGTCGTCACGAGATGAACCTCATCGTCGTGAGATGAGGCTCGTTATCGCGAGAAGGACCTCGTCGTCATGAGATGAAACTCGTCACGAGGAGAAACTTGCCGTCGCAAGAAACTCAA
>NW_008806804.1:0-202 GCF_000699105.1 Pygoscelis adeliae | reverse complement strand
ATCCCTGCCGAAACCAGGACAGGAAATCATATGGATTCTTCCCAAGTAAATTCCATTTATTCGGGTCTCAGCTAATCCAGGGTCAACACACTCTTTATTAATTTGCCTGCAGGTTTACAGGTCTGCGTTTCCCTAGGTCTCCCTGAAATGTATCTTTTTAAGGACTGTAACCACATTTCATAGAATCATTGAATCATTAAGG
>NW_008806803.1:0-202 GCF_000699105.1 Pygoscelis adeliae | reverse complement strand
GGGCCGAGGCCTGCCCCTCACAGGGGCCGCCGGGGCCTGCCCTCTCCCCCGGCGCCCTTTCCCCTCAGCACCGGGGGCCGCGCGCCCTCACCGGTGTCTGGGCCGTGAGGCACTCCCTCCCTCCCTCCCTCCTCCCCCGGGTAGAGGGGGGATGTGGGGGTGTACGTGGAAGGGAAGGACCCCCCAGCCCCGCTGCAGCCCT
>NW_008806802.1:0-202 GCF_000699105.1 Pygoscelis adeliae | reverse complement strand
GCACGGAGCCGCCCTGGATCTTCCGCTTGGACCGCTCGTGTTTGGGCAGGTTCCAGGGCAGCGTGTCCCCCGGCGCCGGCGACACCGTCCCCGATCTCTGGCTGAAGTCCTCCTCGTCGGAGAAATCGGCGGAGGACGACATGGAGCATCGGTAGGACGCGTTGCCGGAGCTCTGCACGGGGAGACAGACAGACAGACAGGC
>NW_008806801.1:0-202 GCF_000699105.1 Pygoscelis adeliae | reverse complement strand
TGCCACCATGGGTCACCCCATGGGTCCTGAGTGCTCTTGGGAGTCACCCTCTGGGTCCTGGGTGCCGCCGTGGGTCACCCCATGGGTCTCGGGTGCCACTGTGGGTCACCCTGTGGGTCCTGGTTGATGATGGGTGTCACCCTACGGGTCTTGGGTGCCCCCATGCGTCACTCCAAGGGTCTCGGTTGATGTTGGGGGTCCC
>NW_008806800.1:0-202 GCF_000699105.1 Pygoscelis adeliae | reverse complement strand
AGCCGAGCGCGGAGGATGGCTCTGAGCCCAAAGCACCAGCACGCATCCATCCTCGCACAGCCCCAAACGCTTGCGCTGCCTCCAGACGGGCTCGCGCCGGGGAAAAAAAGAGCATGAAGTTTAATGAAACAGGTTCAGCAATCAATAATAAAAAAAAAAAATAACTATAAGGGATTTCTCTGCCCAGCAGCACCTAAATCTC
>NW_008806799.1:0-202 GCF_000699105.1 Pygoscelis adeliae | reverse complement strand
CCCCCACGGCAGGCACAGCGCTCACACCGGGGTGGCACAGGGACGTCATGGGGCACCGGGGAGGTGGCTGGAGGTGGCGAAGGGGGTCGGCTGCAGGGTCTGTCTGTGCGCGGGTGGCAGCGCCTTCTCCGTCCCTTCCTCCTGTGTGCCAGGACTGGCTGTGGTGGTGGCTGTGGGGTTTCTGCGGTGATGGCCAGGGATG
>NW_008806798.1:0-202 GCF_000699105.1 Pygoscelis adeliae | reverse complement strand
CCTCAGAGGGCCTGCACCGCCTCAACCCGTCCTCATCTTCCCGCAGAGGGCCTGGCCTGACCCGCTGCCATCCCCCGTCAGGGACAGCCTTCGCCAGCCCAGCTCACTGCTGTCTCCCATCATGAAGGACCCCACTCCAGGCCTGCCGACGTATCCCTCTCAGGGGAAAAAACCTGCAGCAAGCCCAGCCTGCTGCCGCAGC
>NW_008806797.1:0-202 GCF_000699105.1 Pygoscelis adeliae | reverse complement strand
AAATAGGGAGAGGGAGCCACAGAGAGGGAACCTTAGAAAAAAATCAATAGGTGAAGTGGTCCAGGGCAGAGCTGGCGGAAGAGTAACAAGTTTTGGGGAGGCAGACAGGCAGGCGGGCCAGCGGAGAGGGAGGCAGAAGCCAGGACAGGCAGGGAGGCAGGCAGGGATCTGGGGAAGGGCAGCAGAGACGGGCACGTGAGAG
>NW_008806796.1:0-202 GCF_000699105.1 Pygoscelis adeliae | reverse complement strand
AAAAAAAAAAAAAAAAAATCCCCTCCCCTTTTTTTCCTTCTCTCTCCCCCCCTCCAAAGGATTGCGAAACCAAGAGGGCAGCCGGGGCTTGGATCTGCAGCATTTCTGAGTTCCTACGGAGTCTGGGCTCCCTGCCACCAGCAACAGCGGCTCTGGGGGTGTGGAAAAAGGGAGGAAAAAAAAAAAAAAGAAGAAGAAGAAG
>NW_008806795.1:0-202 GCF_000699105.1 Pygoscelis adeliae | reverse complement strand
CCTGAGGGATGGGCTCGATGACCCCGGGGGGGGCACAGTCCCTGCTCCCCGTTATCCCGGGGCGGGGGCATGGTCCCCATTCCCCGTCACCCTGGGGCTGGCACGGTCCCTGCCCCCCATTGTCTGGGGACACAGCACTCAGTGTGTGCGCCAGGGCCAGGCGTGTGGGGACATGGGTGACGTGGCAATACGGGGGACATGG
>NW_008806794.1:0-202 GCF_000699105.1 Pygoscelis adeliae | reverse complement strand
AGCTCAGACTTTCCATGCGGAGCGGCCGGTTCACACGCCAGCGGGTGAGGGAGCGCGGCCCCAGCCCCGAGGGGTCCCAGCGGGCCGCGAAGCTCTGGGAGCCAGGGGCCCTGGGGTGCTGCTCCTGCCCACTCCAGGGCAGGGCTGTGGGACCACAAGGGATCTGGGGAGCCACCGCTGCCTGCCCCGCACTAAGACACTG
>NW_008806793.1:0-202 GCF_000699105.1 Pygoscelis adeliae | reverse complement strand
GTAGTCGCGGGGGGTGGCCACGTTGCGGTCCTTGACCAGGGTGAAGTGGAGGTGCCGGTTGAAGCCCCGCTTCAGCTCGGCCACGCTCTCGGCTCCCACGATCCCGCGGATGCTGATCTGCTTTCGCCGCTCCTGGTCCGACAGAGGCCGCGACATCCCGGCGGGGCTGCGGGGACAAGTCGGGGGGCAGGGGGGGGACACA
>NW_008806792.1:0-202 GCF_000699105.1 Pygoscelis adeliae | reverse complement strand
TGATCATGGAGAGCCCTCTGGAGATCACCGAGTTATGACGAGCGGTGGCAGTGGTACTCCTCTAGGCAAGCCGGGGCCAGCAGGAACGAAGCATGGACCGGGGGGCCATGGCGGGGGCTGGGAGCACCCCAAGACTGGCGCTTGGCCCCCCCTTCCCCTGCAGAAGGAGTTCAGGCCAACTGGTGCGGTTCGCTCCGGCAGC
>NW_008806791.1:0-202 GCF_000699105.1 Pygoscelis adeliae | reverse complement strand
TGGGCCGTGCGGAGGGCTCTCCCTGCTGCCAAGCGGCATGTTGTGGCCGATGGAGCCGGTTCGGGGAGCGCGGCTGAGCGAGTTCTTCCCCGCGGACTCCGCTCGCCCCATCCAGGCTCCTTCCCTCACCTGGCGCAAACGGCAGTGGGGGCAGTTTGATGCGGCACGGAAACCTTAGTATCTCCGTTCCTCAACAGATGAC
>NW_008806790.1:0-202 GCF_000699105.1 Pygoscelis adeliae | reverse complement strand
AGCGGGCAGCGGAGGGGCGCAAAGTCTCCCCGAAGCTGCTCTTCATAAGGGGCGAGCAGAGCAGGCCCCTTTAATCAAAACCAAACCAAACAACAAAAGCACCCTCCCGTTCCCTTTCCTTCTGTACTGAGACAAACGGCGAAAAGGTTAGTCGAAGCCAAACGAAAGGCAGAGGCTCGAGGCGGGGTTGCGCTGCGAAATG
>NW_008806789.1:0-202 GCF_000699105.1 Pygoscelis adeliae | reverse complement strand
GCTGAAGAGGAGGAAGAGTAGGAGGAGGGGGAGGCAGCTGGAGAGAACAGCATGAGAAGTATGAGGGAGAGGAGGAGAAGGAGTAGGAAGCCATAGGGTACAATAGCATGAGGCAGAGGAGAAGGAGAAGGAGTACGAGGAAGCCGCAGGACACAAGAGCATGATGAAGATATGAGGGAGGAGGAGGAGGAAGAGGAGGAGG
>NW_008806788.1:0-202 GCF_000699105.1 Pygoscelis adeliae | reverse complement strand
GATACATGCAGCTCGCCAGGAACACCTCTGGCACAGCCCTCCAACCCCATAAACACGCATCTTCCTCCATTTCTTCTCTGTTTCTGTGCTGCCCGTCCTGTTACAGCTTCTCTCTGCCCTCCTTTCCCCACAAGCATCCTCCAGTAGCGCTTGCCTTCACCTCTTCACCATCCCCCCCTGCCTCCATCACTCCCCCCCCCCG
>NW_008806787.1:0-202 GCF_000699105.1 Pygoscelis adeliae | reverse complement strand
TCACAGACCTTTCCCTGCAACACCCCCCACCTCAGACACACTGTGGCATTCCTCTGACCTGCTCTGTGAGGATTACGGAGTCTGACGCCGAGACCGTCATCACTCGTGCTGCCGAGGATACCAAGAGAGACAAAGTTACCATTGCACTTGCTAACGTGACCAGCCCCGTGCTCCTCCTCTCTCCGACCCAGCTCACCTCAAA
>NW_008806786.1:0-202 GCF_000699105.1 Pygoscelis adeliae | reverse complement strand
ACCTCCTGCCCCGTGCAAGAGCAGGGAAGAGAGGGGAGGGGAGGAGAGCAGAGGGCAGGGAAGGGCCGAGGGTGTGCGGCACTACCAGCTGCCCAGGCGTTGGCTGGGACACGTTCAGCACTCCTCAGTGCCTCGTGCCCGCCAGCTCAGCCCTGCATGGATGGTGGTGGTGTTGGCATTTGGGCTGGGGGCAGTGCGTGGG
>NW_008806785.1:0-202 GCF_000699105.1 Pygoscelis adeliae | reverse complement strand
CTTGCTTGCCTTCCTCTTTTTTTTTTTTTTATTTTCCCCTTTCGCCTCTCCCCTGGACTGTTTTTTCCCCTTTTTACCTCCCTTCCATTTTTATTTTTTTCTTCCCTTTGCAAAGGGAAATTCAGGGCTCCAAATTTGCGGTCGGCAATCTATCATCCCTACGAAAATATTTTCCACATTTTTCATAAAAAGTTCAAGATGT
>NW_008806784.1:0-202 GCF_000699105.1 Pygoscelis adeliae | reverse complement strand
CTGGCGCAGGGGGTGCAGGATGCAGGGACAGCAAAGGTAGGTGCAGGATGCGGGCACGGGGGTGCTCAGCACGAGCAGGCCAGCGCAGGGCGGGGGGTGCAGGATACGGGCACGAGGATGCCTGCCAGCACAGCAAGCGCGGGATACGGGCGTGAGCATGTCCGGCTGGTACCGTGAGTGCAGGATGCGGCCGTGGGGGTGC
>NW_008806783.1:0-201 GCF_000699105.1 Pygoscelis adeliae | reverse complement strand
ATTATCTAAAGGTGTTAGACTCTTTGCAATGTCCCTATCACCATGTGCTGGGCGTCTGTTTTCTGCTAGTGAAGAGTTTGTATTAACTGGCTTTTCTAAAGTTTTATGATGTGAACTGATCATTTCTTTAGTACTGTCATTATAGAATACATCTGTGTAATTCCCAGTAATTTCCATGTCATCACATTTAGAAAAAACAAC
>NW_008806782.1:0-202 GCF_000699105.1 Pygoscelis adeliae | reverse complement strand
CGCAGGGCTATGGGGGCACCCCCAACCCGCAGACCCCCGGCTACCCTGACCCCTCGTCGCCCCAGGTCAACCAGCCCTACAACCCACAGACCCCCGGCACGCCGGCCATGTGAGTGCTCCCTCTGCCCCACGGCAAGCCCCGGGGGTCCCCGAACTGCGGCTCTGGGGGAAACTGCTCCTGGGGGACCCCAAACCATGGCCC
>NW_008806781.1:0-201 GCF_000699105.1 Pygoscelis adeliae | reverse complement strand
GCACTGCGAGCTCCCGGGGAAAGGAGGGAGGGAGCGGTGGCACTAGTCCAGCCTGAGCTTCAGGATTGGTTCTTGGGGACGAAACACCCGCAGGAGGGCAGAGGTGTCGTCAGGCAAGATCCTCCTCTGCCGCGGCATGCAGGGAAGCCTGGGGCAAGGAGGGGAGCCCTCACCCCCCGCCTCACCTCATGGTCTTGCAGC
>NW_008806780.1:0-201 GCF_000699105.1 Pygoscelis adeliae | reverse complement strand
CCCGTTCGCCTGCTGCAGTCAATCCTTTCGCTCAGATCCCAAGTGGTGCAAAAAAAAGAGGAGAGGGGCCCATCTGGCTTCTCATCAGCTTTGTCAAGTCTTGCATACGCTAAAATGCTAATGACCTAGATAGCTCATGCAAAATGCAGCAGAGAGAGAGGGAGGGAGCAGCGAGGGAGGGAAGGAGGGAGGGAGGGAGGG
>NW_008806779.1:0-202 GCF_000699105.1 Pygoscelis adeliae | reverse complement strand
GAGCGCTTGGGGCCTTGGCACCTCTGCCCTGTGGGAGCACGGGGATCCACCCTGGAGCCCTTCTCCGCAGCCAGCCCTGCCACAGGTGGCCGGCGCTGCCCTCTGGCCTCTCCTCGCCCCAATCCTATTATGGGATCGGTGGCAAAGCCAATTGAGCTAAGTGGCTGGCAGCTCGGATCCTCTTAGATGCAGCCCAAGCCCC
>NW_008806778.1:0-202 GCF_000699105.1 Pygoscelis adeliae | reverse complement strand
TTTTTTTTTTTAATACAAGGTGCATTGCTTTTTCCTATAATTATTTACTTTATCGAGGATGCAATCTTGTCTTTTTGTCAGTTTTGTTGTATGCTGTGTAACTTTCTGATATAATCTCTCTCAATAGGACTAGTGGTGAGATTATTTAGCAGAGGTTAGGGTGAGCATCTTGCATGTATATGTAGGTTTAGCGTTACTTGAG
>NW_008806777.1:0-202 GCF_000699105.1 Pygoscelis adeliae | reverse complement strand
GGCTGGGTTTTGGGTTTGGTTTCTCTCTCCCTCCCTCCCAGCGATTCCTTTTCGTCTGCTTCTCCTTGCTTGCACCTTCACGTCACCCGCTTCTTGGGCGAACGGGCTCGCGTAACCCCACTGCACCCCATCGCCTCGGGGCAACGGCGCATGCAGGCAGGCGGGCCAAGTCCAGGGGCCACCTCCTGCGGGGGGGGGGGAG
>NW_008806776.1:0-202 GCF_000699105.1 Pygoscelis adeliae | reverse complement strand
CGCAAGGCAGGGCGCGGGCCGCACGCTTGCGCACGCTCGTGCGCGCTTCCGTGCGCTCGTGCATGCTTGCATGAGCTTGTGATGCTTGCGCGTGCTCATGCATGAGCTGGGGTGTGCTTGCGCGCGCTCGTGCATGCTTGCATGAGCTCGTGAAGGCTTGCGCGCGCTCGTGCATACTTGCTCGTGCATGCTTGCATGAGCT
>NW_008806775.1:0-202 GCF_000699105.1 Pygoscelis adeliae | reverse complement strand
CAGGCTCTCACTGTCCCCGGGAGGGGGGATCCCCCCACCCTCCCTGGCTCTGCCCGCCGTGCCGTGCATGCCCCCCTAACTCAGTGAGGACATTTTGGTATCAAGACTGTTGCAACTGTTTGCTACTGACTCTCATTTTCCTTTGGAGTATTGAATATATATATATATATATTTCTCTAGTTATATCTTTACATTTTTTTTT
>NW_008806774.1:0-201 GCF_000699105.1 Pygoscelis adeliae | reverse complement strand
GCTCCGGCCTCTCCCCTAAACCATCCAGTTTCCTCCCTATTTTTGCTTTCATTTCCCATCCCAAGCGCGTGTCAGCAGAGGGCACCCCGGCCCCGTGCTCAGCTCCAGCGGGAGGGCTGCACCCAGGGTACTGCCTCCCCACCACCCCCAGCACCCCAGGGCCGTCATCACCCCAAATCCATCGTCGCCTCTGACCGTGCC
>NW_008806773.1:0-201 GCF_000699105.1 Pygoscelis adeliae | reverse complement strand
GCCCTTTTTGTTGTCCTTCACAGTGCTGGGCAGCTTGAACTCTAATTGAGTTTTGGCTGCACAAATTTTCTCCCTACAGTGGCGAACAACATCTTTCTAGTCCTCCTGCGTCACCTGTCCTTGTTTCCAATGCCCATACACTTTCCTTTTCCTCCTAAGTTCTGGAAGAAGACCCTGTTCAGCCAAGCTGGCCTTCTGCCC
>NW_008806772.1:0-202 GCF_000699105.1 Pygoscelis adeliae | reverse complement strand
ATGTTGAGAATGGGGTGAACTTATTTAACCCGAGTCCATCAACCACAAGCCAACCAACGCAGGAGGTAACGCGAACTTATTTAGCCTCCCTGCATCAACCCCGACAACACAAGCAGGAGTCAGCCTCCAGGCGAGACTGCAGACAACCCCACCCGAGGGGGTCACCGGACTTCCCACCGAGGCGCTCCACCGGCAGGCCTTC
>NW_008806771.1:0-202 GCF_000699105.1 Pygoscelis adeliae | reverse complement strand
CCCGCAGGCTCCGGCTGGGGCTTCCCGTGGGGTTTCCACGTTGGTTTCTCGGCGCCTCATTTTCTCCTTGCCCCGGTGCAAGGGCATCGAAGCGTGGGGGAGGAAAAGAAAAAGAAAAAAACCCCGAACCCCCCCAATAGGTTTGGGTGGAGCCGTTTAGGAAGAAGCTTTAGGGGCTGGGGCTCCTCTGCGTGGGTTGTGC
>NW_008806770.1:0-202 GCF_000699105.1 Pygoscelis adeliae | reverse complement strand
TCCCTCCGCATCCCGCCTGGGGAGCGGGCTGGGTCTCCCCTGGGGAGGCTTTGCTGCTTCTCGCCGGGGGACGGCTGCAGGGGACGGACCAGCCGCCCGCCGCTCCTGCTCCGCGGCCGACCCACCGACTGCTGCACGATGACGCATCGGGGAAGCTTGTAATTATGCGTCTGCGTCTAAGTTTGCACGGCGAGGCAGATTT
>NW_008806769.1:0-201 GCF_000699105.1 Pygoscelis adeliae | reverse complement strand
TGGATGGGAACGGGGGAACATCCCCCCCGGCCGCAGGAGTGACAAACATCTCAGACCCCAGGGAGGTTTCAGGGGAAACCCCGGTGCCACAGGACGAGGCACCTGCCCCCCCCGGCGGGACGTCACCGCCCCGGCTCTGCCGCGCTGGGGCCCTGCGCGTGGGCAAGGTCTCGTTTTTCTCCTTTCCCACCCGCTTCGTTG
>NW_008806768.1:0-201 GCF_000699105.1 Pygoscelis adeliae | reverse complement strand
AGGCGATAGAGCTCGTGCCGGGAGCGAGCGCTGCCCTGGGGCGGACCGACACCCTGGGAGAGAAACTCCTTGTTCGGGAGAACGCACCGTTTGCGTCTTATTTACTGTTTCAGGAGTGCAATCTGCTGGTAATTACTTTGAAGTTCTATTAAGACGGAAGTAGAGACGGATGAAAAGCGTAAAAACTAATCCTGTCATTTC
>NW_008806767.1:0-202 GCF_000699105.1 Pygoscelis adeliae | reverse complement strand
GGGGGGGGGGGGGGGGAGAAGACCAAAAAAATAGAAGGAAAGAAAAAGGAAATTTAAAAAAAAAGAGAGGAAACGTCAGTAAAAAACCAAAGCTTTCCTACCTGTGATCCAATTACCAGAAGTTGCATCCCGTCCCGCTGCGAGCGGCTTGTTGCGAGCGGCGGCTGCGGAGTCGCGCCGGCTCTGGCGGCAGAGAGAGGCA
>NW_008806766.1:0-201 GCF_000699105.1 Pygoscelis adeliae | reverse complement strand
CTTGGGAAGAGCAGATCCTGCCCAGCTTTGGGGCAAACTGGTAAGCACTGGGAAGGGACAGATGACGTCTCCATGCTGCCCTCTAGGCAGCAGCCCTCTACGCACAGCAGCTGGGACGCCAGAACAGAAGGGATGCGCTGCAAGTTTGCAGTAAAAGGGCCTGGAGCGTGTGTCGGCAGTGCAATGCTGCTACGCTCGGGG
>NW_008806765.1:0-201 GCF_000699105.1 Pygoscelis adeliae | reverse complement strand
TATTTAACAGATGTGCCATTTCCAGATCCCGATGCCACACCACTGGACAGGTATGGAAGCAGCATACATTTATAACTTCTAGTGAGAGTAAGTGCTGAACCATTAAAAACTATACAATTGCCAAAGTAACTAGCTATCATTCATCAGTGTGGTGGGTTGACTTTGGCTGCTTGCCAAGTGCCCACCAAGCCACTCTATCAC
>NW_008806764.1:0-201 GCF_000699105.1 Pygoscelis adeliae | reverse complement strand
GGACTTGCTGGCTGCAGGAGTAAAATTCCCCCTGGGACATGTAGCCTCACGGGTGGGGGCAGTAGCCAGGGCTTGGCCAGGGTTAGCCACCCCCTGCTGCTTGCTCACGCCTTTGGCTTGCCTCTCCTCTGTCCTATGGGCCCCCCGTCAGCAAAAAACTATGTGAGCTTAAAGCTACATAGCCAACAAATAACCTATTTC
>NW_008806763.1:0-201 GCF_000699105.1 Pygoscelis adeliae | reverse complement strand
ACACTTGTTCTTCCTGCCACAGTAAAAATGGCTGAAATAATACACAGAAAGCAATACAGAGGCAAACTAAAATGCATTCCTTTGTCAGCAAACACTGTTGGAAGACGCATAGACAGCATTGCTGAAGATTTGAAGAAACAAGTATCAGTACAAATTACACAGTGTGAGAGGCTTGCTATGCAGCTGGATGAAAGTACAGAT
>NW_008806762.1:0-201 GCF_000699105.1 Pygoscelis adeliae | reverse complement strand
GCTGAATCCCTCCCGGATAGCCCGTGGGCACCCAAGGAGGTCGGGCCTCCCTGTGCCTCCCGGCAGGATTAGCCCATGGGCATCCGAGGAGATCCAGCATCCCAGCAGCTCCCGGCAGGATTAGCCTGTGGGCATCCAAGGAGGTCAGGCGTCCCTGCGGCTCCTGGCAGGACGAGCCCATGGCTGCCCAAGGACGCCCGT
>NW_008806761.1:0-201 GCF_000699105.1 Pygoscelis adeliae | reverse complement strand
CCCAGCCGCCCTGTCACGGGCGCCAGCACTCGCTGCCCAGCCTTGCGCCTGTGCCAAGGCTGCTCCTGGCCCCATGAGCCCCCAAATTAAAAGGTCCCCACTCGAGCTCCCTGCTCAGCAGAGCTCCCTCCCCCTCCTTTCCCTTGCGCTGATCCACTTACTCGTCTGAGCAATGACCAGAGCTGACCTAATCCCGGGGTG
>NW_008806760.1:0-201 GCF_000699105.1 Pygoscelis adeliae | reverse complement strand
GACATTGCTAATATTTTAGTGACCATGTCACAAACTGGCCCACCAAAGCAACCGATGTCATATAGGTGAATGCAGAAGACAAAAGAAAGCGGAAGAGCAGCTCTATTGTCTTTTGTCATTCCCTCAGATTTGTGCTAGAAATTTTACATGTTAAATTGAACGTGCAGAATGTGGAAGAAAAACTGCAATGCATTTTTAAAT
>NW_008806759.1:0-201 GCF_000699105.1 Pygoscelis adeliae | reverse complement strand
GCCTGGGGAAGGGGCCGGAGCAGCCCAGCTCACGTCCTGCTCTCCCTGCAGGTGCAGCCTCCGGATCCAGCCAGCATCCGCGTGCTGCGGGGGCACCAGCTGCCCGTCACCTGCCTGGTCATTTCTCCGGATGACAGGTTCATCTTTTCCGCTTCCAAGGACGGCTCCCTCATCAAATGCAAGTGTTCCCTCGGGGCCGCG
>NW_008806758.1:0-201 GCF_000699105.1 Pygoscelis adeliae | reverse complement strand
AGATGTTGATTCTCAGCTAGTAAGTGGAAGAAACAGTGTTAGGCAAGGTAAATCACTTTTCTTACAATCAGGCACATTTCTTGACTTTTCAAATATAGAGAATACAGATCACTAAGGGGGGAGGGAGTAGTGGAGATAAATTTAACAAACTAGTAAGCCACCCCACAACAATTAAAAAAACCACAACAGCAAAACACCCAA
>NW_008806757.1:0-201 GCF_000699105.1 Pygoscelis adeliae | reverse complement strand
CTTGTGGCTCAGCGGCACGCGTGGTCCCTGCCTGCCCACAGGAGCCCCTCTGCCCTGGGGCTGGTCCCAAAGGTACCGGCAGAGAGCAATCCGGAGGCAGACCATCTCCTCTGCCCGCAGGTTGGACAGGCAGGCTCTGCAGTAACCTCAGCTTCAGATGAGAAATTTACAGACGTGCAAGCCTGTGGTATTAAGAAAAAA
>NW_008806756.1:0-201 GCF_000699105.1 Pygoscelis adeliae | reverse complement strand
GTAAATGAGCTGCCCCACTTTGGGGGTCCGGCAGGGCAAGACCTGGGTGGGTTTGTGAAGGGTCAAATCCTGGAAGATTTGGGCCAGGTAGTCCTTGGAGCGGGTGTCGGAGCGGAGGATCTCGCATTTTTGGAGCTGGGTCTGGAGGAAGGTGGGGGTGAGGGAGTGGCAGCGGACGGCGCGGAGCAGGGCCTGGACGTA
>NW_008806755.1:0-201 GCF_000699105.1 Pygoscelis adeliae | reverse complement strand
TACAGGCAAGTAAAGCACGGTCAAGCCGCCACGCCGACGAGAAGGTCCCCAAAACGCCTCCCCTCTCCCCTCTCAACTCAACGCTGCTCAAATTCCCGACCCTCCCTCTGTTTTGCCGGAACGGGGGACGACGTCTGACAGCCTCGGCCTCCCCGGTCTCGTTTTCCCACCGCAAATTACCGGAGGGCCGTAAGCATCCCT
>NW_008806754.1:0-201 GCF_000699105.1 Pygoscelis adeliae | reverse complement strand
AGCGGTGAGAGGAGCTTATTTTTCTAAGCAAATTGCCAAAGAAGCTAAATATACATTTTCCATTCAGTTCCCCAAAGCAGCGATAGCCCAGAGCCTAAAAATAAATCCCTTTTGATTGTGCCTGGGCCAGAATTAGACTGCCTCCGGACCAAGCCCCGTTCAGCTTCATCCCAACCTGAACCCTCTCTCTCCCTCTGGGCT
>NW_008806753.1:0-201 GCF_000699105.1 Pygoscelis adeliae | reverse complement strand
CCCTGCAAGCTGGGAGCAGATAGGCGTCCATCACCCACCCGGCACCCCTGAGAGGGGTGGGGAGAGCGGGAACCGCTCCCCCTGCTCTGCAGGGTGTCCCATGGGTGTCTCTGAGTCCATCCTTGATGGGTGCTGGGGCACAGCATGGATTCGGGGCAGCACAGAGGCACCAACGGACATCTTCAAGCTTGCAGGCATCTC
>NW_008806752.1:0-201 GCF_000699105.1 Pygoscelis adeliae | reverse complement strand
AAGATGAGGATGAAGACCAGGAGGGCGGGCACCACGGAGGCGAACATCATCCAGATGGGGAAGGTGTTGTCCTTCCCCATGGGGTTGATAAACCAGCCCCGGGCGGACGCGTTGGTGACCTCCAGCCCTTTGGGGACAACCAGTTTCTGGATGGGAGCAGAGATGCAGGAGAGAGGGGACGGGGACAGGGCACAGGGACGA
>NW_008806751.1:0-201 GCF_000699105.1 Pygoscelis adeliae | reverse complement strand
GGGGCTGCCCCCCGCTTCCTGCTGCTCAGCGGCGCCCCAAGGGTTAACGCGCCGCAGCAGGAAGTTTCTAAGAAACGGCTGATTTGTTAAAAAACGAGAAGCTGCTGCTTTACAGAGCGGTGCTTTCCCGGCCGGGCGTGACGCTGCCCAGGCCCGGCCCTCGCCCGGCATCCCCGCCCCCCGGCATCCCCGCACCCCGGC
>NW_008806750.1:0-201 GCF_000699105.1 Pygoscelis adeliae | reverse complement strand
CAGCACATTAGACAGGGTTCGCACCCATTCTGCAGCCGGCGTACCCCAAGAGCTGCCACGGGGACAGGGTGGGATCGGGGAGGGGCAGGCGGTGCCTGTGTTGGCGACGGAAGGGGCAGAAGCCCCTCTAGCACAGTGCACGCTGTACTGTGAAACAAAGTTCGACATCCCCGGAGCATCCCAGGGAAAGCAGCAGACGAA
>NW_008806749.1:0-201 GCF_000699105.1 Pygoscelis adeliae | reverse complement strand
ACAGCCCGGGGGGGGGTCAGGGCAGGTCGGAGACCTGCCTTCATGAGGCTCCCCGGCCTTTTTGGCCCATCAGGATGGACCCGAGGCATGTGCGGGTCTGCAGGCAGGGCTTGGGATGGTGCTGGCAGCAGGCAGGGCTTGCCTGTCCCTGCCAGAGCTCCCCTGCCCTTTCTTTTGCTGGTGGAGGCAACCCCGACTGCT
>NW_008806748.1:0-201 GCF_000699105.1 Pygoscelis adeliae | reverse complement strand
TGGGGAGGCACCGCCGCTGTCGTCCCACGGCGGCCGGAGAACTGGGACCGGTGTCTGCCGGAACGGCGAGGCTGCTGGGCTGTACCTGCCCGTTGCTGCACCGTGGGCGTGCGAGTGACCTACAGGCATCTGCTTGCCCGGTTAACTGGAGCTTTTCTCCTCTGATCGCTGCCGGCCCCGGCTCTCCTGCCCGGAGCGCAG
>NW_008806747.1:0-201 GCF_000699105.1 Pygoscelis adeliae | reverse complement strand
ACCGCGGTGTCGGCTCCTCCGCCTTCCTCAATGCTGCCCCATCCCGCCGGCCTCGGCTTCAGCTGGGAGCCCTGAATCTTTTGGGGGCCAGTTCTTGGAAGTCCTGTCCCTCGAAGGAAGGGAATTCCCAGCCTTTCTTTGGGGAAATCCCCCACCAGCCCCGGGCAGCAGCTTTTCCCTTTTCTTTCTTTTTTTTTTTTT
>NW_008806746.1:0-201 GCF_000699105.1 Pygoscelis adeliae | reverse complement strand
GAGGGCCGGGAACGGGGTGGGGCGCGGGGGGTGCGCACCTGCTGGGAGACATGTGCCTGCACTCCTGGAAGCGGCCGTCCAGCTGCGCCAGCATCTCCTGGCACTCCGTGTAGGAGAAGGGGTAGCAGAAGGCAAAGTAGGTGGTGGCACCGCGGTGCTCCAGGAAGCGGTGCACGAAGGACAGCACAAACTGCGTCTCCA
>NW_008806745.1:0-201 GCF_000699105.1 Pygoscelis adeliae | reverse complement strand
CTCTGCACCCACCCAGCCCCATTCCCAGCCCCACTGATCTCCCCACTTCCCACTCCGGAAGGGGCCTGGAAATGGGAGAGGAAATGGAGGAAACCCCTTCCCGACCCCAAGCCGGGGGCTGGGACAGGGAGGGGGGTTTGCCCGGCCGGGCAGCGGGTGCCAGGCTCCCATCCCAGTGCTTCCCTACGAGAGGCTCCTCGC
>NW_008806744.1:0-201 GCF_000699105.1 Pygoscelis adeliae | reverse complement strand
CACCGTCCCCGCCAGCAGCGCGTTCATCCCCTCCAGGCCCTGCTTCTCCAGGTCCCGCAGCGTCTGCAGGAGCTTCTGGCCCCGCTCCTGGCGGGGTCGGGGAGGGAGGAGAGCTGAGACCGGGCGCCCTCAGGGAATTCGACTGCCTCCCACATCACCGGGGGCAGCGCGAGGGTCCCGGGGCAGCAGCGGCTGGGGAAG
>NW_008806743.1:0-201 GCF_000699105.1 Pygoscelis adeliae | reverse complement strand
CGTACCAGCGATGCCGGTCCGCTCCGCCCCGGGATTCCCACGCCCTTCCCGACGCGGCAGCCCGCTTCCCAAGCCCTGCGAGACAGTTAAGAGGGGAACGGATTTAATTTATCGCTGAACACATTCAGAAAGAGGTTTCTATTAATAGAATGAGGGCGGAAAAGGCTATTACAGTAAAACCAGAGACGGGTTTCGGGCACG
>NW_008806742.1:0-201 GCF_000699105.1 Pygoscelis adeliae | reverse complement strand
CTTCCTAATCTCCCCATGTACCCCGATAGCTGCCCCAGCTCTGCAGCCCCAGGCACTGCCCCTGGTACCCCAGTAACTGCCCCAGTACCCTCCTAATCCCCCCTGTGTACCCCAGTAACTGCCCCCTGGTACCCTCGTACCCACTGGTACCCCAGTAACTGCCCCAGCTCTGCACCCCAGTACTGCCCCTGGCACTCCAGT
>NW_008806741.1:0-201 GCF_000699105.1 Pygoscelis adeliae | reverse complement strand
CTGCATGGTGGTGATCTCCCCTTGAGCTGCGACATCTCTCAAGGTTACTCCTCGAGGCAAAGAGACCTCTTACCAACTGCAGATCTTTGGTATTATAGCATAACCTTGTATTATAGCGCACTAAGATTCTGTATTGGGAACTTTGATTCTGTTTCGGTAACTTTGAATCATCGTTATATCCTTTGTGCAGTAAGTAATAGA
>NW_008806740.1:0-201 GCF_000699105.1 Pygoscelis adeliae | reverse complement strand
CGAGGGCTGCCTTTGGTTTGGGGTCCCCATCGCACACCCCGGCTGTCTGCTGGATATCTTTGGGGGTCACGATATCCCCGGAGGACGTTGGGAGGCTGTTGCCCGCAGGGAGGGCAGCAGCGCCCGGGCTCCTCGAGGGGCGAACTGGTTGGGAGGTGGTGCAAGCAGCAGCTCGGGGCGGGGGGCAGAGCCCGCGCCCCA
>NW_008806739.1:0-201 GCF_000699105.1 Pygoscelis adeliae | reverse complement strand
CCCCACTGCAGGACTGGGGGGCAGCCTTCCCCTGTCCCCCCTTCCCCCCCACGGGAAGCCTTTGCCTGGCCTGGCCCCACGAGGAGCTTGGGGAGGGGACCCCGATGACAGTGACAGCCCCTGACGTCCCAGCCTGTCCCCTCTTCACTGGGGTGTCCCATGCACTGGGTGTAGCACAGACCCCCCCAGCCAGGATTGGGA
>NW_008806738.1:0-201 GCF_000699105.1 Pygoscelis adeliae | reverse complement strand
TTTTTTTTTTTTCCCCCTGTTGTTTCTGACAGTCCAGAGATCAAACTTCTTCCAGTTCTTCCAAATTCCATGAATTTTTTGGATGCCAGAATGGGTTTCCTGCAAGAAGTTGATGTTTCCTTTCAAAGTGTTCAAGAAAGAACAACAACAAAGAGCTTTTTTCCTTTTTTTTGGAAAAGGAAATACCAAAATAAAGTACTT
>NW_008806737.1:0-201 GCF_000699105.1 Pygoscelis adeliae | reverse complement strand
TGCCATGTGTCAAGGCCGGCGGGGCTGGATGGAGCCAGGAGCCCTTGTGCTAGGGCAGCCCAGGACCCCCGTGCTCCGGGGCTGGCCCGCTCCCTCAGTGCCGGGGGGGTTCACATCACCTCGGCATGTGGCATGAGCATGCTCAGCCTCAGCCCCCGGGCCCCATGCATGTATGGGGTACAGGGAGCCGGGGAGCCTGCG
>NW_008806736.1:0-201 GCF_000699105.1 Pygoscelis adeliae | reverse complement strand
TACGCTGACGCGTGGCGTAGCTCGCCTTGCCTCTTAAACAAATTCATGCAAACCTCCCCGGTGGTTGGTTCGCGACGGCGAGGCGCTCCCTGGTCGATGCTGGAGCTGCGCTGGAGGCCCAGCCCTGCAAGCGTCCCCGAGTACAGGCTTTTTACCTCGCCCCGGAGGGAAGGAGGGTGCTTTGCCTGGGAAGGTTTTTTT
>NW_008806735.1:0-201 GCF_000699105.1 Pygoscelis adeliae | reverse complement strand
AAAACCAGGGGTGCCCCTGTCCCCAGCCCCGTGGGTCCCCATGTCCCTGACCCCAAGGGTGCCCATGTCCCCATGCCGTGGGTGTCCCCTCACGCTGCCATGTCCCGTGTGTCCCGTCCCCCCCCGGTGCCATCAGGTGGTGAACGAGGGTCCCAGTGCCATCAGCCACGGCACCCTGGAGCTGAGCTGTCCCCTGAGCTG
>NW_008806734.1:0-201 GCF_000699105.1 Pygoscelis adeliae | reverse complement strand
CCTTCCCCTTCCTCGCCCCGGCCGAGCCGGCCGCAGCTATCTGAATGTACAAACCAGTAACCGGGAAGAGCCCAACACACAGAAGGTGCTGTCTCTCTCTTGTACCGATGAAATAAATACCCTTGTACTTGGAGGGGGGGCGGCCCCAGTCTCTTAGCTTCCACCCCAGCCTCCCCCGAGGAAAACAGCATCCGAAACCGG
>NW_008806733.1:0-201 GCF_000699105.1 Pygoscelis adeliae | reverse complement strand
GGCGCGGCTCGGGGGGGTCAGCAATGCCCAGGGTGGGGGCCATAGTGGAGCACCATCTCCTCGCCATGCCCTGTTTTTCTCCCCTGCTCCCAATCCCCCCGGGAACAGCATTCCCAGAAGGATTTCTTCCCCCATCCTAAGCCAGGGAGGGGCCCATTCCCATGCCCTAGTGTCACCAGCAAGCCACCCAGTGTCCCAGTG
>NW_008806732.1:0-201 GCF_000699105.1 Pygoscelis adeliae | reverse complement strand
AGTGGGGACCAGTTGGCCCAGCATCCCAAAGACACCAGTCCCTCACTAACCCAGCATCTCTCTGGGGACTAGTCCCCCACTTAACCCAGTATCCCACTGGGGACCAGTCCCCCATGGGCCCAGCACCCCAACAGGGACCAGTCCCCCATGGGCCCTGGCTGTCCTTTAGGAGCTCAGTGATGTCTTTGCCGCCAGCTTGCG
>NW_008806731.1:0-201 GCF_000699105.1 Pygoscelis adeliae | reverse complement strand
GGCAGTTACAGAGCACCCATGGGTGCCCCTGGGGGGCTACAGCACACCCACGGGTACCTCCAGCCAGCTACAGGGCACCCACAGGCAGTTACAGAGGACCTATAGGTACCCCCAGGCAGCTGCAGAGCACCCACCGGTACCCCCCCAAGCAGGTACGGTAGTACATCAGGGTACCCCCAGGCAGTTACAGAGCACCCATGG
>NW_008806730.1:0-201 GCF_000699105.1 Pygoscelis adeliae | reverse complement strand
AAAAAAAAAAAATTCCACTATTAACCTTATTCCCTTTCTGACATAAACTCATGGGTAGTGCATGCCACCTTGTTTCCTTGGAAGAATACAACTCTACACCAGACTCATCAGCCTATACCGTATCCCTGCAACAGCATGGTAAAAATTAGTCCAGCAGATCCATGTAAGAGTTAAAATGATGGCGTTCATAGCAATTAAGCT
>NW_008806729.1:0-201 GCF_000699105.1 Pygoscelis adeliae | reverse complement strand
TTGGCATCGTCTACTTTGATCTCCCCCTCAGGCATCTTGTTGAGGCACTGGAGGATGATACGGAGGGACTGTCGCATCTCTTCCACTCGGCACAGGTACCTGTGGGACCCCCACGCCGCTCAGGACCTGCGCCCCGTGTGGTGGGCACCCCATGAGGAAGCCACGGCCTCGCTGCAGGCCCACAGAGGAGGTGTGACCCTG
>NW_008806728.1:0-201 GCF_000699105.1 Pygoscelis adeliae | reverse complement strand
GCTGTAAGCAGTCCAGGAGACTCCTGGAGCGTGTCGAGGATAAGGTGATAGAAAGCCCAACCAGTGGAGAAGCATTATGAGACTTGTTGCTTACCAACACAGACAAACGAATTAAAGATGTCAAGATTGGTGGCAGCCTAGTCTGCAATGATCATGCTTTAATGGAATTCATAATCTTGAGGGATATGGGCCAGGTGAAGA
>NW_008806727.1:0-201 GCF_000699105.1 Pygoscelis adeliae | reverse complement strand
GATGTCCCTGGCCAGATTTAATTCTATCTATATATGTGGATACTCAGTTTCTTTAGTTGTTCTATAGGAAAAGTACACACTTTTATCTTACTTATTTGTTTTATTTTTGTTTTTGAGATGGAAAAATTTCCTTCTTTCTGGAGGAGAAATGAGGGAGGAACACGCATAAAGCTCTCTGGACATCAAAAAGTTTAAAAAGTG
>NW_008806726.1:0-201 GCF_000699105.1 Pygoscelis adeliae | reverse complement strand
ACGTGGGCAGCCACTCGTGGATACCGGGCACACAGAAATAGGCTGTGACGAGCCGTGTGTCTGTCCTACAAGGCATGTCACCCCGATGGCACAGCCAGCTCTTGCAACCAGCACAGCTGACTCAGGGCGGATTTTTCTCCAGCATCACTATGTATTATGATAACTGCTAGAGTAAAAAGATTAAAAAAAAAAAAAAAAAAA
>NW_008806725.1:0-201 GCF_000699105.1 Pygoscelis adeliae | reverse complement strand
GCACATGGTGCCAGCCTACCAGGAGACAATGGCCAGGAGGAGCCTCGCCAGCCAGCTGGTTTTCCTGATTTGACTCCTGCTCCTCGCCACGGGGCTGCAAGAGCTGCTCTGGGACCACTGTGGTGACACCATTCCCACCCCTGCACTGGCCGCTTGCTGAGCGGGACAGGGATGGGGTGGCAGCGTGGCAGGAGAAGGGGA
>NW_008806724.1:0-201 GCF_000699105.1 Pygoscelis adeliae | reverse complement strand
GGGTCAACCTGATGGGCAGGCGGGGGCAAGGCAAGCCCATCAACCTGGGCAGCCCCGCTCCCCCCGACAACCGCTGGGTGCTCTCCCTCAGTCCCCCTTATGCGGGAACCCTCTGCACCGCAGTCCCCCGGGGTGGGATCAGCCCCGAGTCGAGGGGCAGGATTAGCCCCGAGTCAATGGGCAGGATCAGCCCCGAGGCAG
>NW_008806723.1:0-201 GCF_000699105.1 Pygoscelis adeliae | reverse complement strand
ACCACACCTCTTCAAAGCTTCCAGCTCCATCTCTGACGAGCAGCAACCCCCGCTTCGTTCAGGACTCTACATCTTTGCCACGAACATTCACTTACACTGATTTCAGCCAGAGATGCCGTGGCCCACGCAATCGTTGACCGCAGTCCTGCTGTTTTGAAATACTCTCTGTTTGCCAATGGAAGCCTGCAGACAGCAAAAAAA
>NW_008806722.1:0-201 GCF_000699105.1 Pygoscelis adeliae | reverse complement strand
CCTCGCCGGGAGACGCGCTAGTTCTGCTTTCCTACCGAAAGAAGCAATTTTAATGAGGTTTTCCCTAGGAAAGGGGGAAAAAAAAACCCAACAGAGGCCTTTCCTCCAGCTGTGTGCCTGTAACTCACGTGTGTTCAGTCTAATAACTTTTAATGTCTAGCCCTAAAACATCTTTATAAAAAATAGCTTTACAGCGTAATA
>NW_008806721.1:0-201 GCF_000699105.1 Pygoscelis adeliae | reverse complement strand
GATGGGTTGATTTCTGCAAAATCGACTTTGTGGGCCCGTGTTGGTTGAGAGCAACAAAAACTGAGTTTTGGGGGATAGGGGGAGCTAAAAGGTTGTAAATACTTGAGTTCTCCAGTCCCTAGAACTCCACTTCTTTCTAAGGAAGCAAGGATGAAAAACCTGCAAGCCCGGTTCAGAGATTATGGGATATGTCCTTAAAAA
>NW_008806720.1:0-201 GCF_000699105.1 Pygoscelis adeliae | reverse complement strand
GTGAGCTCTCTACAGCCATCACAAAAGCCGCTGGCATACAAGCCATGCATGAGTGAGGACCCCATGATGTTCTACTACCTGCTACAGTCGATTTTGCAATGCTAAAACCACTGATTAAAGGAGCCCTGGCAATTCTTAAACCCCATGTAGTTGCAAAATGAGGGGAGATCAAGAAAGACTGTTGTGGTTTAACCCAGCAGG
>NW_008806719.1:0-201 GCF_000699105.1 Pygoscelis adeliae | reverse complement strand
GCTGGCCTGGGGCCCAAAAAGCCACAGGCCAGCCCGGGGTGAGGTGCGGGGAAGGTGGGAGCCCGTGGTGGCACTGACTGGTGGGGCGAGGCCGGGGAGGGATGCCTGGCTTTGTAGGCATCTGGAGCGCCCCGGCAGGCTCCCCTTCGAGGGGCCGTCGAGCCCCCCACCGAGCTTTGGGCCTGGGGCCATGTCCTCCTG
>NW_008806718.1:0-201 GCF_000699105.1 Pygoscelis adeliae | reverse complement strand
AAAATCCAAAATGCCCTACACAGATGCCTGCAGGTTTTGCTATTAACCCTCACGTTAACGACACAATCAGTCCTGCCAAACCTACAGCCTGCAAACCCTGAAGACGATCAGCACACAGGCTCGTATGGATCGAACTTGTTCTGTCCTTGCCAAAAACGCTGGTGACTTGTCATCAGCCTCAGTGACTAACAGCAGGCAAGA
>NW_008806717.1:0-201 GCF_000699105.1 Pygoscelis adeliae | reverse complement strand
TATCTGCGAGGTGGAGAGCTGCTGTAACCACAGCCCTGGCACACTATAAAAGCACATAAAGAAACGTATGTGATCATTATGCAAAGGACTCGCTCCTTTATGGGGTTTGGATTATAGTTTATAATATACAAAGCTAAAGTGCAAAGCACATTTGGGTTTTATGGGCACCATAAACACGAGCGGCAGCGTGCCTGGGAGAGA
>NW_008806716.1:0-201 GCF_000699105.1 Pygoscelis adeliae | reverse complement strand
TTTTTTTTTTTTCCTTTTTCTCTTTTTTTCTCCAGCTGAATGGCAAAAGACGACTCTGATAGCATTAAAATGAGGCGAACCCCCAAATCCAAGTCTCCCCGTAGCGCCGGGGCGGCTCGTTCCGGCGATGCTTTGCACGGGATACGGCACCGAGGAGCAGCCAAGTGCTTCCGAGACGTGAATTTGTTCATCCTCACGCCA
>NW_008806715.1:0-201 GCF_000699105.1 Pygoscelis adeliae | reverse complement strand
GACCATTTTTGGACACTTTTAATACACGTATGGAGCCGTGGCCTTGGCAGCCTCAAGACAGAGAGGCTGGGAGACAGAAAGAGGGAGGAGGCTCCAGCCCTGGGATGGGGTGTCCCCGGGATGGAGTGTCCCCAGGGTTGGGTGCTGCAGCCAGGCCAGCATCCTCCAGGGAGGCGGTATCGAGTGGCATTTCCAAGCCAC
>NW_008806714.1:0-201 GCF_000699105.1 Pygoscelis adeliae | reverse complement strand
GAAGTGCAGTCTTACTCCATCCGCGACAGATGGGTGGTCTGTAAGATGGGCAGGAAATTGGCTAACAAGTAGTACTCAAGGCGTGGTGATCAATGGTGTTTACTCAGGCTGGCAGATTGTCACAAGTGGGGTCCCCTACAGATTGACACTGGACCCCATGCTGTTTCAACATCTTCATAAATGGTCTGGATGATGGGATTG
>NW_008806713.1:0-201 GCF_000699105.1 Pygoscelis adeliae | reverse complement strand
ACGCGTGTCCCCAGGGACTCCCGTGGTGTGGCCCGGGCATCCTCACAGCGCCGTCCCCAGGGCGCTGATGCCAACATCGTCGTACTGTGTGTCCCCCGGGGGCTGTGCCGGGGGGTCTCTTGTGGCTCCTGGGGGACTTGGCGAGGGGCAGCTCCCACCTTAGGGGACAGCAGAGGCTGGTGCCTTGGAGGGGGGGGGCTG
>NW_008806712.1:0-201 GCF_000699105.1 Pygoscelis adeliae | reverse complement strand
TCCTCTCGCTTTGGGGGGCCGGCGGGAGGCAGGGAAGGAGGGTTTTTTTCCTGGCTAAAGGACTTCGACGTTGCGTTTATGCAGTTCTTAGGTGGAGGCAGAGCGGCTTGTCGTTCTCGGAGCTCAGCCCTGAGTTTGCTGATCGCTGTTCTGGAGCTGTGGGGTGGTTTGGAAGTGCCGCAAAGTGCATCTGAAAGGGGA
>NW_008806711.1:0-201 GCF_000699105.1 Pygoscelis adeliae | reverse complement strand
CGGGGATCTGGGGGCTCTGCAGGAGTTGAGGTGCTCGGTGCCCCGCAGCTAATTTCTCTGGAATGACTAACGAGGCCGTCGCAGGAACGATGCCTGATAATGGGGCGGCTGCCCAGGAGAGAGCGGGGACCCGGGAGTTTTACATGGCACCGAGCATCCTGCCATTGGTAGAATGGCTTGGACTGACCTGGGCAGCACAGG
>NW_008806710.1:0-201 GCF_000699105.1 Pygoscelis adeliae | reverse complement strand
TGGGTTTACAAAGAGGATGAAGAAATTGAGAGGAAAAGGAGTTGCCGTGATGAAAGTCACCTTTAAGCCATCCGTCTGCTGCAGGGGATTGAAAGCAAAAGTTCTTCGTGTTCCCAAAATCTCCGATAAACCCGGGCCAGAGAGTCCAAAGTTTGTTAAATCCACAAATGTAACTTTCCGGGATGGGAGGAACTTGTGCAA
>NW_008806709.1:0-201 GCF_000699105.1 Pygoscelis adeliae | reverse complement strand
TTAGGCACATCCCCTGGGGCAGCTCATGGTCGCCACAGCCTCACGGACATCTTCACGGCCACCCCAAGCAGCTTGTGGTGGCCATGAGCACAGGGATGTCCCCCTGAAGTAGCCAGGGTCTTGGGGACATCTTCAAGGGCAGCCCAGGGCAACATGTGGTGGCCACACCCTTGGGGGTCTCCCCTGGAGGCAGCCCGTGGC
>NW_008806708.1:0-201 GCF_000699105.1 Pygoscelis adeliae | reverse complement strand
CGCGTGCCGGTGGTTTCTGCTAACGATTACGAGAATTAGAGACAAAAGCATCCCAGCTGGCAGCCTTGGACACTCAGCCCTGCAATCAGCCCCGGCTGGACTGTGAGGCTCAGCATCGCCTGGAAGCCGGGAGGGGCTGGGGGGGGTTATTTTGGTACCTGATGATGCTCCACAGCACGCGGGTGGGGTGCGAGTCTGGCT
>NW_008806707.1:0-201 GCF_000699105.1 Pygoscelis adeliae | reverse complement strand
GGAAGGAACAAGTGTGGGAAAATAGAGGGGTAAGGGGATAAAAAGAGCCGGTCCCGTGTAAACAGTTGGCTGGTCAGTATGCTTGCCTGGCCAGGCCCTGCCATGATCACCACAGTCTGTCCCATTTTCTTCTTAAATTCCTTCCCAGTTCTGTCCTGGGTGACGGCTCTCTTCTGTGTGCACGTGTGGGGGCGGGGGGGG
>NW_008806706.1:0-201 GCF_000699105.1 Pygoscelis adeliae | reverse complement strand
AGAAGATCTGACTACACGAGCACTGGACAAGCAGCAACCAAGTGCATGCATCTGTGCCCACCTCCTCCAAAACAAGAGGAGGTGAAGAAAGATTATAGGAGGGTGCAGGACCCCAAAGTGCATGGGGTCCATACGGGGTGTCCGCCCTCGCATCATGCTTTGCTCTGGCACGGTGGGTCAGCCGCAGCGCTGCCCGGCCGG
>NW_008806705.1:0-201 GCF_000699105.1 Pygoscelis adeliae | reverse complement strand
GCTGCTTGGAGTTTACATCTTACATCATTGTTATTGAATATGAAAAAGTATTTTATTAACCTAATAAATAAAATAGATATAAATAAATAAATAAAATATTAATAATAAATAAATAAATAAAAGCAATAAAATACATTTTTCATTGATATCATCATCATTGATGAACACGTCAGCTGAACACGACTAGGAGTTGTTTTTCTA
>NW_008806704.1:0-201 GCF_000699105.1 Pygoscelis adeliae | reverse complement strand
AATGGGGTGCCCCTGGGTTTGGGGGCTCCCAAGGGTGCCCTGACCCCCTGCATGGGGGGTGTGTGTGGGGCAGATCCTGCTCCTGGTTGTGAAGACCCTCCAAAATGGGGTTTGGGGGCTCCCAAGGGTGCCCCTGATCCTGTGCATGGGGGTATGTGGCCATGGAGACCCTCGAAATGGGGTGCCCCTGGGTTTGGGGGC
>NW_008806703.1:0-201 GCF_000699105.1 Pygoscelis adeliae | reverse complement strand
TGTAAAGAAATTAATGATGATGAATCCCATTTGCCAACGGAGTCATCGCCGTTAATCGCGTGCCCGCACCCTCTCCTCACTCCAGCCCGAGTCCCTGTTCCCAGCCCAGCTCCGGCACTGATGCTCCAGAGGACACCCGGTACCTCCCCCCCTCTGAAACACTGGCTACGTGTGGGGCTCCCCAGCACTGACCTTGCACCT
>NW_008806702.1:0-201 GCF_000699105.1 Pygoscelis adeliae | reverse complement strand
AGGAGCCCAGCAGGATCGCCCGAGTCCATGGGAAAGAAGTCCTGATGGCAGGGCCCTGCTGCCCGCACGCCTGCGCCGCCCCAGGCTCCAAGAAGTGCAATCAGCAATTAATTACAAGTACCAGAGGGTTTGGCCTGCTGGGTCTCAGGGGTCTGTGAGCCGGGTCCCCGCGTGCCGGTGGCTGGTCTCGGCTGCGGCGCT
>NW_008806701.1:0-201 GCF_000699105.1 Pygoscelis adeliae | reverse complement strand
GGCATCTCCATCCTGCCCACGTGCCACCATCTCTGGGCATCTCCATCCTGCCCTTCCAGCCACCATCTCTGGGCATCTCCATCCCGCTGCAGCGCAGAGATGGGCCAAGGGAGGGTCCCACCAGCCCCCAAGCACCGTGTGTCCCCGCAGCAGCTTCCTTTGCTGCGTCCGACCCCGTGGGGATGCGGCCGGGGCCGGGGC
>NW_008806700.1:0-201 GCF_000699105.1 Pygoscelis adeliae | reverse complement strand
GCGATTGCATTAAATTGTGTGTGCCCCCCTCCCCCCAGTGCAACGAAGGCCTTTGCTTCGTATCGAACAATAAGTAATTTATTTTATTTTATTTTTCTTCGTTTTAATATCGGTTTCAAACAATCGTCCTCTCTCCGAGCTGCGGCTTTGCCGCCGCCTTTCCAAGAGGAACGAAATTGGGGGCGATGTCCCCCCCCCGGA
>NW_008806699.1:0-201 GCF_000699105.1 Pygoscelis adeliae | reverse complement strand
CTCGGTTTGTCCATCTGAAGTGTAAATTCGGGGTTTGTTTTGTTTTGTTTTTTCCCCCCGTTTGTTTTCTGTTCTGGTTTTGGTTCTGAAGATCAGGTCGTGATCTCCCTGACAGATTTCAGCCAAGAGTTTGTAACTGTACGATATTTACTGTAAGATGTAGAACATTCGATAACTATTAAAATGTTTCCAAAAAAAAAA
>NW_008806698.1:0-201 GCF_000699105.1 Pygoscelis adeliae | reverse complement strand
GACTCCGCCGACAGCGCTACCGCTCCCCAGCCGCTGCTGTCCCCGGAGAAGCTGAGGCACCGGCCGCCCCCCCTGCACATCGCCGAGGAATTGCAGCGTGACGCCGATGCGGGGAGTCCTGCCGCCTCGCCGGCCTCTGCACCCTCCCAGGGAAACGAGAGAAGGATTTCGGTTTCCAGTCCTGGGCGAGGCCATAAAATC
>NW_008806697.1:0-201 GCF_000699105.1 Pygoscelis adeliae | reverse complement strand
ATTATGAAGAGCTCAGCAGGCCTGGGGCCTTCCATTGTCCGAGTGGCAAATAAATAAATAGAAGAAAGCAAGTCTTCCCTATGGCTCGGCAACGGGAGGTTAACAGCTGGACATGACATGACAAATTGGACGTTTTTTTTTCCTGCGGGGGCCGATCCTAGCAGCTCGGTGTGAGGGGGAGGGATGGGGGAGAGCGGCTGA
>NW_008806696.1:0-201 GCF_000699105.1 Pygoscelis adeliae | reverse complement strand
CTGGGTGCATCCCCCCCCCCGCCACCGCCCACCGGGACCGGGGAGCTGGTTCCCTCCCGGGGTTCAGAGGTTCCCCCAACGTTTCCGTGTCTGAGGGTGGGAAACACAAATTGCAGCCGAGATGTGTTTTGGGACAAAACCACAGGGTCAGGGTCAGGATCAGGGTTAGGGGCAGGGTCAGGATCAGGGTTAGGGGCAGGG
>NW_008806695.1:0-201 GCF_000699105.1 Pygoscelis adeliae | reverse complement strand
GTGGAGGCATTTCCCCAAAACTTCTCACTGCCAGGTGCCGGGAGGGAGGGCGCAGGGCTGGTGCCTGGCGCAGGGCTGGGGATGAGCCCAATCCAGCCAGCCCCGCTTGTGCTACTGGTGCGGCCCGGCTGTGGCTCAGAGGGGCTCAGCTGGAGGCACCAGGGCTGCCCCGGCCCCCAAGCGTCCCTGCTCTCCCAGCAC
>NW_008806694.1:0-201 GCF_000699105.1 Pygoscelis adeliae | reverse complement strand
CAGCCGTGCCCTGCGGTGGTGGGGCTGCCAGGCGCCTCGTGTAACGCAGGACTTCCCCCGTCCCAGCCTTAGAACCTGTACTGAAAGCCTGCGGGACGCCACCGCCCGCCCTGCGCTTTCAGCGCCGGGGCGGGGATGGAGGCCGAGATGGGGGAAACGCCGCTCCCGCCGCCCCCCTCCTCAGCCACCTTCACACCGACA
>NW_008806693.1:0-201 GCF_000699105.1 Pygoscelis adeliae | reverse complement strand
CACCCGGGTGGCGGTGTCCCCTGTGATGGCCAGTAAAGCACAGCCGACAGGGAAGGGGTGGCTCAGTGGGACCCCGCGCTGGGGTGCACCGCCATGGCAGCAAGCACCGCAGGAGCACAGGCTCTCTGAATCCCACAAGATGGGTCTGAATCCACCGCGAACTAAAACTGCCGGGCTCTGAAAGCAGAGAAATCCGGCGGT
>NW_008806692.1:0-201 GCF_000699105.1 Pygoscelis adeliae | reverse complement strand
CAGGGCGCGGAGCCAAAAATACGGTGTTTTCCCTCTCCCAGGTTGCAGAGGAGCAACGCAAGCGCCTGTACCAGCGGCCCCAGGACATGGGGCTGGTCCTCGTCCTGCTCCTCACCGCCGCATTCACTTTCTTCAGGGGGATGGTGAGTGCTGGGTCCCTGCACGGGGGTCCCGCAGGGGCCGCGGGGGTCCCGGGGTGGA
>NW_008806691.1:0-201 GCF_000699105.1 Pygoscelis adeliae | reverse complement strand
CATAATTGCCATTATCATTATTAATATTTACCTCTCCCCTTCCTCCCTCACCACCCCATAAAGACATAGTACTTATTTTCTGCTGTTTCCAAAGAGATCTGAACCATTGCCGTCTTCCAAAGTTGCTTAAAACAAAATTGGAAGAGACCTGAAATGGTCATCTCTGTTTGCCCTTCCATTTCCAAGACAAATCCAGCTATA
>NW_008806690.1:0-201 GCF_000699105.1 Pygoscelis adeliae | reverse complement strand
CCCGCGCTTCCAGAAGAGCCGGAGAAGTCTATCTTGGAGCGAGGAGCTTTTTTTTTTGGCAGGAACCTCCCCGGAAAGTCATCTGAAGGCGCACAAAGTCGCAGGGTCAAATCCCGCCCGAGAGCGTTGCCCCATTCGCCGCCGCGAACACCCCAACCCCAACGCGAAGCGACAAGCGGCCGCAGCATTCAAAGAAAACAG
>NW_008806689.1:0-201 GCF_000699105.1 Pygoscelis adeliae | reverse complement strand
CTGCAAACGGGAAAGCAGCAGCCACATCCACGGGTCTGGGACAGAGACACCCCCGGGTCTGGCGTGCACCAGGCCGGGCTCCTGCGGCCAGGAGGGAGGAAGCCCTGGGTCAGCAGATTTGTAACATGCCTTCGCTGCTTGGCAGGCACTGGCATCAAACGTTAAGCTTCGCAATAATGAATCCACTAACTTAAAAAAGAA
>NW_008806688.1:0-201 GCF_000699105.1 Pygoscelis adeliae | reverse complement strand
GGCATGGGGCCAGCCTGGCAGCGCCAAGGCCAGCTGGGGCAGCCGTTGCCTGCGTGGCCAGGGGCCGGTGGCAGGCAGGCAGGCACTGGGCACTGTGGGCATCCCCCACCAGGCTCATCCATGATCTTTTTGCAAATGACCCACAAGAACGGCTGGGGAGCCCTGCAAAGCCCCGGGCTGGGACAGAGAGGGGCTGTCAGG
>NW_008806687.1:0-201 GCF_000699105.1 Pygoscelis adeliae | reverse complement strand
GAGGAGTGAGGCAGAGAGAGTTAAAAGGCAGTGTGGAGTGGGAGGATGCAGAGAGCTCACTCGAGGAGACATCTTCACAGACCTCTACATGGAAAGTTTCTGGAGGCAGGGCAATGCATCTGCGGTTCCTGGAAAGGTCACCAAAAGCTGTCATATTCCCACAGGATATGATATCTTTAAGGAGGACTCTCACAGTTTCTC
>NW_008806686.1:0-201 GCF_000699105.1 Pygoscelis adeliae | reverse complement strand
TTTACCCACAGATAACGTCAAATTTACTGCATTTTAATATATTAGTAAAAATATATAATTTGATATATTTTTATATATTATTTAAATATTATATATATTTTTATATAGTAAAAATATATAATTAGTAAAAAATGTTTCAAGTGGGCATAATCATCAGGACAAGCTGTCTGCGGAAATCTGAAGAAAATTGAAACAAAGCTT
>NW_008806685.1:0-201 GCF_000699105.1 Pygoscelis adeliae | reverse complement strand
CTTGGGGTGGAGCGGGGCAGGATCGCTGCCTATTCCGGCCCGTACGTCTCCACCCCTCCTTACGGTCCAGATTGGGCTCCGTCCTCCATCCGTTCTTGTTGACTCCCCTCGTTTTTGTAAGTCGTTTCTGTCGAGCATGCCGACTCCGGGCTGAACGCGAGGCGTGCTCGCAGCTCCGGCTCTTCCCCGCCCGCTCGCGGT
>NW_008806684.1:0-201 GCF_000699105.1 Pygoscelis adeliae | reverse complement strand
CGGCCGATGGCTCGTCCCCATCATCGCGGCCAAAGCTGGAGCTCTCGGTCTGGGCCTTGTGCAGGAGGAGGGTGGGGGAAGCTCTGCCGAGCAGCACCGGCTCGGCCATGTCCTTGCCAGAGCCACCAGTGCCTTTGGCCACCACCTCGGCGGCACTTGGCTGCTGGTCCACCAGCAGGGACGTGGGACGTGGGGACACCT
>NW_008806683.1:0-201 GCF_000699105.1 Pygoscelis adeliae | reverse complement strand
CTTCCACCACCCCTTCTCCCTCCTCTTCCTCTGAGGCACTGAACCTTCCCCAAGACGTCCCAAACCATCGCTGCGGGGCTGAGCTCTCTGGATTCAATCAGCCCCAGTGCAACGCTGGGCAAGGAGGCACCAGGCACCAAAAATCAGGGTCCAGTGGCAGCGATGCCCCATGTCCTGGCTCGGGTGCATCTCCCGAGGCCA
>NW_008806682.1:0-201 GCF_000699105.1 Pygoscelis adeliae | reverse complement strand
ATTGACCCCCCTGCAATGGAAAATGGCTTCAGAAGTGCTTTGTCTGGGGAGGGGGCTGTCGCCCTGTGCTTGGAGTAACCCCCCACTCCAGTGGAGCCTCCTCCCCACCACTGCCGGGGGGGACCCAGGTGATCAAGACATGCCCACAGCCAAGACAAGATGTGCTGGGGGTGCCTGTGGCCTGCAGCAGTGGGGGGGGGG
>NW_008806681.1:0-201 GCF_000699105.1 Pygoscelis adeliae | reverse complement strand
TGCGGCCGGCAGCAGCTTCTCCTGCACGCGGGGCTCGTAAGGGGCGCCCCGGCCCCCCTGGCCTCGCAGCAGACGGGTGCTCCCCCGGGGCCCACCCGTCCCGGCCGTTATCTCCGCTCTGCAATTCTGCCAGGTGCCCGTCTCCTCCTTCCCCGGAGAGGGCAGTTTCTGGAGCCGTGGCCTCTATCTGTCCCCTACAGT
>NW_008806680.1:0-201 GCF_000699105.1 Pygoscelis adeliae | reverse complement strand
TGATATTTTATATAAAAGCTGATAGTCTTGAATATTTTATTTTTTTAATGAAAAGAGAAGTTAAGTTTCATAATTTCTTATGAGCCAGGAGTTATGTGCAGGTAACCAAGTGTTATGAGCTCTCTATGGAGAACGACAGGAATTTCAGACATAGTGGAAAAGATGGCAGCAGCAGCTTTTTTTTCTTTTTTTTTTTTTTTT
>NW_008806679.1:0-201 GCF_000699105.1 Pygoscelis adeliae | reverse complement strand
AACGGGCCCACAGCCCTGCCCTGCCCTGGGGGTCCCTGGCACCCCTTGCCAGGCCCTGCCCGGGGCTGAGCCAGCTGCCCATCCCTCCCGATCCTGCCCGGAGCAGTCCCCTGGCCTACTGCGGACAGCCATGGGGCACAGAGCCCTGCCTCCCGGAGGAGGTCCAGCCCTGACCCAGGTGGGGCAGAGCCCCTGCCCGCG
>NW_008806678.1:0-201 GCF_000699105.1 Pygoscelis adeliae | reverse complement strand
GGTCTGGCTGCCCACGCAAGGGCTGAGCTGTGCAAAACCCCAGCTGTGCAAAGCCAAAATTCAAAGGCGAAGCCCAGCCCTGCCCCGAGCAGGAGCAGGATGCGGCCGATCCGGGCGGGTGAGCTGGGGCGGGGGATGCAGGGGGCTGCCTGCCCTCGGTGCTCAGAAGGGTTCCACGTAATTGCCAGGGAAGAAACCCGC
>NW_008806677.1:0-201 GCF_000699105.1 Pygoscelis adeliae | reverse complement strand
AGGGCAGGTCGAGGAGCCGGAGCCCCAGGTCCTTCCCAGAGCTGGGGGTGTCGTCGTCCCCCACCGGCCCTGGCTCCACCGCTGCCCCGTGAAGGGTTAAAAAGACTGGAAACGGGGCCGGATCCAGGCACAGGGCAGGCTGGGGCTTGTCGGAGCTGGCTGCAAGATGTCTGACGCGGGGCCCTTCCCACAAACCGCATC
>NW_008806676.1:0-201 GCF_000699105.1 Pygoscelis adeliae | reverse complement strand
GCTGTTGTTCCCTACTCTCAATATTGCCATAGTAACGCTGCGATATTTAGACCTAACAGACGGGTTTAGGAATGGAAGGAGAACGCCTGTTTTCTCTAAGGGCTGTGAATGCTGACCCTTTTCTCTGTCTGCTACTTTCCTGTGCACGCGATGAAGCCGTTTTATTTTTCTCCCTTGTTCCTGGTCTAAATATTTCTGAAG
>NW_008806675.1:0-201 GCF_000699105.1 Pygoscelis adeliae | reverse complement strand
CCAAGCCCCCTGCACAGCCCCCCCCAGCCCTGCCATTGACACTCACAGGGATAAGCAGTGGGCGTAATAGCCCCAGAGCTGGACAAGCCCCAGCAGCTTCTCCACAGCACCCTGGGCCCCCTACAAGCACCCACACACCCCACAGGGAGCAGGTTGGGGCCCCTGCACCCCGCAGGAGGTTCTCTGCCGCTACCACCCCTC
>NW_008806674.1:0-201 GCF_000699105.1 Pygoscelis adeliae | reverse complement strand
GGGGAAAGGGACAGCGCTGTGAACTTTCGGTGTTACGGTGCCTGAAACAGAGAGGGATTTCTCTACGACAAGGTCTGGCAAGCGCAAGTTCTTTCAACTCTTGGAGTCAAAGTCTTGGAGCCCTCATACTTCGTGATAATCACTGCCAGGCGATGCAGCTGTGATGCAGAAGTGATGCAGAGGTCCACGCAGGGTTGCGTA
>NW_008806673.1:0-201 GCF_000699105.1 Pygoscelis adeliae | reverse complement strand
CTGGTTTGTCTTTTCTAAAGGGGGAGTGGAGCCCGGGCGAAGTTCTCGGCGCAGTTCTCCCAGGAGGCTTTAAGGTACAGCCTTGCTGGGCAGGTTAGTTTGAAAGCCTGGCTCTTCTGGGATGTTCTGGTGTCCGCCACGTCCCGCTCCCTCTGTCCTTCCTCTCCCGCCGTCCCCCTCCCACGTACCCTCCACCCCCGT
>NW_008806672.1:0-201 GCF_000699105.1 Pygoscelis adeliae | reverse complement strand
ATGCATCATTATCCTCAACACCCGGGCTATGGATCATTAGTTACACATTTTAACCAATAAGGGAACACTTACCAGAGGCTCCTGTCTCCCCCTCTCCCTCTCTCTCACTCTCTCTCTCTTTTTTCTCTGTCTCTCCCTCTTTCTGATCCACTGACGCTGCAGCTCAGCTCCACAGAAACATTAAAAAAAAAAAAAAAAAAA
>NW_008806671.1:0-201 GCF_000699105.1 Pygoscelis adeliae | reverse complement strand
TGCTCCACAGCGTTACAGCCCGAAGGCAGGGCTGGGATCCATCTGCCTGAATTCCTGCCTGCTTCACCGCCACAGCCCTTCCCGCAGCAAATTCCTCCTCTGACCTGAGCACCGCAGTCCCTGGCAGAGACAGTCCAGCCTGCCCCAACCCCGCAGGTTCGCTGTCCTCCTCTCACACCGCAAAGACTGGGACAGTCGCGG
>NW_008806670.1:0-201 GCF_000699105.1 Pygoscelis adeliae | reverse complement strand
TTAGTAAGTAATTTATGCTGGGTAAGGAAGAAGAGAGTATTGCTCACTGGAGATCTAGGTAAGCAAGTTTGCCTGCTTGCTGGAGTTCTCTTTGCAGCTTTTAGCATTTGGGCATTTTACGCTTCTTCTGGGACAGAGGTCTCCCTCCCGAAAGAGGGTAATATGAAAATTATTGCCTTTGAACAGAGCAGCACATGACCA
>NW_008806669.1:0-201 GCF_000699105.1 Pygoscelis adeliae | reverse complement strand
CCGACTTCTCCTGCGAGGAGCTGCGCTCTGAGCCGCTGCCAGGGCCGCTCCATTGCCACAGAAGCAGCATTTCACCTCATTCTCTCCCCTCGCCCCACAGCCCGAATCCCCGCCGAAGGCTGCCGAGCCGCTGGGTCAACGCTATTTGGCAGCGCAATCCTGCAGGCTCGCTGGGTAACGACGGGACGGACGCTGCTCGGA
>NW_008806668.1:0-201 GCF_000699105.1 Pygoscelis adeliae | reverse complement strand
GATCTCCAAGGTTTGCAGGGCCATGGACGCCCCTCCCCTCGTCTCCGAAGCAAGGAGATATCTGCAGACAGAGCAGATCCAGCTCCCTCCTCCTTCCACCTCCCCGTCCCCTGGGAATGTCCACACATCGGCCTGATCCAGCCCCCTCTCCCCAGAGCAGCACCGGAGGGGGGGGGGCGAACCTACGTTAAAGATCTTCAC
>NW_008806667.1:0-201 GCF_000699105.1 Pygoscelis adeliae | reverse complement strand
GGACCGGGGTCCAGCCCCCGCGTCCCCCAGCCCCACACAGGTGCGGGGGGGTCTGGGCTGCCGGCACGGGGGGCCGGGAGCCTCCGAGCCCTCCTGGCTCTCATCCGATTTCTCCAGAGCTAAACAAATTACCCGCTTCTCGGGTCTGATTAGCTTCTCACACCCCGCACCCACGCAGGGGGGATGAGTCCGGACTCGGGA
>NW_008806666.1:0-201 GCF_000699105.1 Pygoscelis adeliae | reverse complement strand
GAAGGGGGAGAAAGCAGCACGGGTGGGGACAGCAACGCCACCACAGCCTCTCTAAATACTGAGACTTCTTCTGCAGTTTTCCTGCCTTTCTTTTCTTTTATTTCTCAATAATGGGATTTAGGGGGCCGGGATCTCTTGGGGACCAGCCTGAGCCCCAGCTGCCGGCCCGGAGGTGGTTTGACCGGCCCCTGAGGCAGCCTC
>NW_008806665.1:0-201 GCF_000699105.1 Pygoscelis adeliae | reverse complement strand
GTGTGGGGGTCCCCACTTGTCTCCTCCGAGCGGGGAAAAAGCCCCCCCACCCCAATATGCTCCTCCCGTCCTGAGCCAGCCCGACCAGCGAGCGCCGGCCCCGGGCATGGAGAGGGGGAGCAGCCCCAGGCTGGGGGCTGACCCCAAACCGCTGTCTGTCCGTCCCCTCTTGTGCTGGGGAGATGCCAGGAACGCCCGGCT
>NW_008806664.1:0-201 GCF_000699105.1 Pygoscelis adeliae | reverse complement strand
GGAAACCCCGAGCGACTTGGAGATGCGAGGCTGCGGCCGAGAAGGTGCGCTCGGAGAGGTCTCCTCGCTTGCTCTCTGCCGGGGAGGAAACTTCGGTCTGTTCAACAGGAATTCAAGTCTCTCCGCCTCCTGTCCCTCGCCTCGGGCTCCTGCACCGGTGCAGCAGGAGTGGAGGCCCTTCCCTTCCCTTCCCTTCCCTTC
>NW_008806663.1:0-201 GCF_000699105.1 Pygoscelis adeliae | reverse complement strand
ATTACTTTTCCAATCAAATGAAATCCCACCGCGGCTGCATGTGAATGGCAATGAACCACGGCAGCGCGCACCAGCTTCTGCCACCGACCCCGCCACCCCCCCAGGTAACCTTGGCCTCCCCACATGGCAGGGCGCAGGGCACCCCATGAGCACAGCCCCCTTGCTGCCCCCATTGCGGGGGTGAGGAGACAGGGACAGCGT
>NW_008806662.1:0-201 GCF_000699105.1 Pygoscelis adeliae | reverse complement strand
ATTAGTTGGCATGACCTGAAAGCTGTAGCAGGTAAAATTACCACACTCATGAAGGAACAAAAGGCACAACTGGGGAAAGGGAAAGCCACAGTGTGTGCTGTGTTGGAAGCAGCACTAGCGGCAGCCCAGAAGGAGAGTGGGCTGATGTGAACTAATGTGAAATGGTTGAATTCTTACAAGAACAAATAAAAACCCTGCAGG
>NW_008806661.1:0-201 GCF_000699105.1 Pygoscelis adeliae | reverse complement strand
TGCAAACTGCCCTCCAGTTTGCATCCATCCCGGTCAAGTTTAGAGCTAACGAGACTCTTAATTAACCCGCCCCTATAATTTGGTCCAAATCTGCGCTAACTCGGGGTAAGCACGGCTGAATTTAACGGGACTAGCGCAACCGTTTGCTCCGTGGCTGGTTTTACCGTGGGGTGGGGTGGGTTTTATTTTTTTTGGCGACGA
>NW_008806660.1:0-201 GCF_000699105.1 Pygoscelis adeliae | reverse complement strand
CGGCCATGGCCCGTGGAGGGGAGCTGCAGAGCCCTGCCACCCGTCCCCGGGGAAGCTCTCCGTCCCCCAGCGCAGCTCTCCATCCCCTGGAGAAGCTCTCCATCCCGCCCAGCTTCTCTTATCACGAAGGAATTTGCAACCCAGGCAAATACTTCCCTCCCCACCGAGATACCGCTGGCAGGGAGGGAGCGGGGCCCTGGG
>NW_008806659.1:0-201 GCF_000699105.1 Pygoscelis adeliae | reverse complement strand
GGCCGCGGCTGTGCCGGTGCAAATCAGCCGGCAGCCGGCTCTGCCCCAGGATCCGTCCCGTCTCCCTCATTAAAACCTTCACCCAAGCCCGCAGATGAAGCCTGCCTTTTCCTTTGACTTTTGATAAATTATTCATCTCCCGAGAGTCATTTATTCCCCCTCTCCGAGGCAGAGAGGAGCTGCAGACGCTGCTGGAGGCTC
>NW_008806658.1:0-201 GCF_000699105.1 Pygoscelis adeliae | reverse complement strand
TGCAGGGCCAGTTGGATCTTCTGCAGGTTGAGGTCCATGGTGGTGGTGAAGTCCTTGTGCTTCTTGATGGCATTGTTCACCCCTTCCACCGTGTCGGGGAGCTCGGCGTGGACCAGGGTGGACTCCTGGAGAAGGGATGGAGGAGGCGCCGGCGTCGGGCCCTCCGTCCCCGGTCACCTCTTCTCCTTGCTCCATCCTCCC
>NW_008806657.1:0-201 GCF_000699105.1 Pygoscelis adeliae | reverse complement strand
AAAAAATATCTCCTGGAAATTATATATATTTTTATTTATCTCCCTGTTACCATCCCCTACACCTCACCCCTTCTCCCTTCCCCAATACCCTACTCCCCCGGAAACAAGGTGAATCACAGTCTTCATGAAGAGGAAAGCATTGAAGCAGCACATGCAAAAATTCTGTTGAAGAAAAAAAAAAATTTAAAAAGGAAGAAAAGA
>NW_008806656.1:0-201 GCF_000699105.1 Pygoscelis adeliae | reverse complement strand
TCTTTTCCAACCTTAGTGATTCTATGATATTCTTCCTTGATGTCCCTGAAGAGTCAAACGATGGCTTTTCACACTTTGCTATCTTTTTATGCTATGTATATCACCTTATGGCCATATGGCTGCCAAGAACTTCTGATACCATTAGTAGTAATGATAGGACTTATGTTTTTATATTTCACAGAATCACAGAATGGTTGAGGC
>NW_008806655.1:0-201 GCF_000699105.1 Pygoscelis adeliae | reverse complement strand
TCCGGGAAGGCGGGTGCCCACAGTCCAGGGGGTTGCTTGCCCCTGCCCCTGCTGCCCCTTCCCGCCCCTCTCAGACAAACCCGGCGAGTGCCCGAAGGTGAGACCGTGGCAGACACCGGAGCTGTGCGCGGAGGAGGACTCCTGCACCCATGACAGGGACTGTCCTCGGCAGGAGAAGTGCTGCTTCTCTGGCTGCGCCAT
>NW_008806654.1:0-201 GCF_000699105.1 Pygoscelis adeliae | reverse complement strand
CCAGCAGCCCTGTGAGGGAGTTATGGACAGGGTTGATGAGCAAAGGGCATGGGGTGATGCAACAGGAACAGAACACAAACCAAATGGGGCTCAAGCAGGGTCACTTCCAGCACTTGCATATAAGCAATGAAGTGCCTACAAGGCACTATTATGGAGAAATACCCAAAATCCCTTCTGGGAAATCAGCATGCTTGGGTGCCT
>NW_008806653.1:0-201 GCF_000699105.1 Pygoscelis adeliae | reverse complement strand
TCATCAGCCGGTGTCCAAATATGGGACTGTCCCTCCTTCCCACGGCTTTCCGGGGACAGGGAGGCTGGTGGCTGCAGTGCCCCAAAACTGCCACCCTCCCATCCTCCCCTGGCTGGGATTTATTCCCACTTGCAAAAAGCTTGATGAGAACGTGTAAAATAGGGAGGAAAATGGTAAAAGCAGCGGCTGGCATCCCCGGCA
>NW_008806652.1:0-201 GCF_000699105.1 Pygoscelis adeliae | reverse complement strand
TGAGACGCCAGCACACTGAGGCACCCAAGGGCGCTGCCAGACTGCCCGTCCTCATCCCCGTCCTCGTCCCCATCCCGTCCCCACCGCGAGCATCCCAAAAACGCCCTCCCTGAGGCCTCGGCTGAGCAACCGCGTGGCCGCGCTTGTTTTCCCACGTGCCGCGGTCATTGTGGGCGAGGAGTGGCCAGCCAGGGCTAGCGG
>NW_008806651.1:0-201 GCF_000699105.1 Pygoscelis adeliae | reverse complement strand
GAAAGAGATTTGAGAAAGTAATTCATGTATGCTTATGCAAAACCTGAACGTAGGAGCTTGTCGTGTGGTATTCCAAGCAGTCGTGAAATCTGAGGGCCCCAAATTTGTAACGGAGTTTGCTAGATCTGACTGATTTAGCCAGGAGAGCTATCAATGGAATATCACCTGTGGAGAGATTAGACAGAAAAAGATTTTTTTTTT
>NW_008806650.1:0-201 GCF_000699105.1 Pygoscelis adeliae | reverse complement strand
GCTGCCCGATGGCCCCCGGGTCGATGTCCTCCACGCTGCTGGCGTTGACAATGACGTCCACGCCCTGAGGGGGGGCGAGCAGCCATCAGGGACCGGGGTCTGTGCCCCGGCAGCATTGTCCCCCTCCCCAGCATCACCCACCTGGAAGAACTCAGCGATCTTGGCCACGTGGCTGGCGCAGGCACACTTGCGGGCATCCGG
>NW_008806649.1:0-201 GCF_000699105.1 Pygoscelis adeliae | reverse complement strand
ACATTCCTCCCTCCCTCCCTCCTTCCCTCCCCGCCCTCCATCCAACATGATGGAGCCAGGAATTAACGATATTAAGGAGAAAGCGGCCCTCCTAGTACAGACATTGAATTCATTAATCGGTATTTCGCCCGCAGCTATATGATTTCACCACTTATTCTTTTAAAGATGAACTGGATTAAAATCTGGGAAGAGAAAAACAGA
>NW_008806648.1:0-201 GCF_000699105.1 Pygoscelis adeliae | reverse complement strand
CTTTAACCACTCAACTCAGGGAAGCTCAGCCCTGTGCCCAGATGGACGAGCCGGGATGCTGCAAACCATAGTGGAGAAGCGCTGGGACATAAGGAACCTCTGCCACCCCCATCCCCACCCCCCCCGAGAGCCACATGATGCTCTCTGGACCCTGAACCCCCACGGAAACGGGAGGCAGATGCTCCCTGGGGGCTCACGGCT
>NW_008806647.1:0-201 GCF_000699105.1 Pygoscelis adeliae | reverse complement strand
GTCATCAGGGATTATGTTTTTTCCCCGGCGCCCCGAGGGGGGTTTCGGCGTCCCCAGGGATTCTGCAGCATTCCCGGGAAGTTTTGGGGCATCCCCGGGGATATTTTGGCGTTCCCCAGGGATTTTGCAGCATCCCCGGGGATTTTTTTTTGTTTTTTTGGCGTCCCCAAGGATTTTCCGGCATCTCTGGGAAACTTTTGG
>NW_008806646.1:0-201 GCF_000699105.1 Pygoscelis adeliae | reverse complement strand
TGAAGGAGGAACCCCTCCGCACGCACCCCCGCCATTTCGGGGTAGCCCCCCACAGCCACCCAGCAGCCGAACCGCCCTCCCGGGAAGGATATAAGGAGCCGGGGCAGGACGGCGGGCAGCTCCCGGCGGCAGAGGTCCCAGTCCCAGCCTCCCAGCTCTTGCAGGAGCAGCTCGGGGTCTGTTTGGGACATGGCGCCGGCT
>NW_008806645.1:0-201 GCF_000699105.1 Pygoscelis adeliae | reverse complement strand
CGTGTACAGCAAGGGCTGGGGATGCTGCGAATCCCCAGGCGGGAGGCAGCCAGAGCAGGTACGGCCCTGGTGCAGGAAGAGGAAACACCAGCGGTTTATTTGTGTCCCGGAGGCGCTGGTGGGCAAAAGGGGACAGGAGGTGATGGGTGCAGCCTGGCCCTGGGGGCACGGCTCTGGGGAGGCAGCGGGTGGGGGCCGGGA
>NW_008806644.1:0-201 GCF_000699105.1 Pygoscelis adeliae | reverse complement strand
GCCCGCGCCCCCCAGCCTCTGGTCTCTCCTCTCTGAAACGGCGGTTTCTGCTGAATCCCGGTGTGACAGTCAGTCTGATGTGTAGTGCCGGGCCAGCCTCACTCGCTGTCTCCAGCCAGTTCCAATATTAACTTCCAGCTCGTTAACGTCTCAGTGCAGTAGTGGGGCTCGAGGCAGAGCTCACGTGCTGCCATGGCGTAG
>NW_008806643.1:0-201 GCF_000699105.1 Pygoscelis adeliae | reverse complement strand
GTGGGGTCTTTGGGGTGCAGGGGGTGCCTGGGGATGGAGGGGTCTGGGATGCTCAAGGTGTGGGGAGCTCAGGGAGTGTTTGGGGTGCGGGGATGCAGGATGGTGCAGGGGGCTTGGGGGTGGTTGGATGGGGGTGCCGGGATCGGGTGGCCGGGGTGCAGGATGGGTGCAGGGAGTTCTGGGATGGGGTGCAGGATGAGT
>NW_008806642.1:0-201 GCF_000699105.1 Pygoscelis adeliae | reverse complement strand
AACTTCAGCTCCTGTGCTCCCCTCCGCTGGCACTCACCCCCTCCACCTCATATCCCTGCCTGGCCCCGCCCAGGTCCCCCCATTCCTCTTTACCCCCATACCCCAGCCAGCTCTGTTCCCCTCTGCAGGGCTTTGCTCCCATCTGGTCCCCCCTGCTCCCCGTGCTCGAGCACCTCCACCCCGCACCGAGCACCTTCAGCT
>NW_008806641.1:0-201 GCF_000699105.1 Pygoscelis adeliae | reverse complement strand
GTGGTAATTTGGAATAACTAGCAATCTTCACGATCTATTTGCTTTCTCCGGTAGTAATTTTGGAGTAACTTCTGGTACCCTCCCGCTTTCCTCATCGCAAGTAGAACGGTGAGGTACAGTCATCTGTCATTTATTACTAATTGCTAACAGCAATCGGTATTATTACTAATCAGCTGTGTTATTACTATTAAATACTCTGTA
>NW_008806640.1:0-201 GCF_000699105.1 Pygoscelis adeliae | reverse complement strand
GAACAACCCCATACACCAATATATGTTTGAGGCCAACAAACTGGAAAGTATCTTGGCAAAGAAGGACCTGGGGGTCCTGGATGTCACCTGGTTGAACATGTGCCAGAAATGTGCTCTTGCTGCAGAGAAAGCTAGCGGTATCCTGGGCTGCAAGAGGAGGACTGTTCCCAGCAGGTTGAGAGAGGTGATCCTGCCCCTTTA
>NW_008806639.1:0-201 GCF_000699105.1 Pygoscelis adeliae | reverse complement strand
AATTTTAACTCGCTGATTAAAATTTCACCTATATCAGATTCTTGTTAATAAAACCAAAAACCCTTGCACATCTGGGGAATATGAGTGATCTAACTCTCCTGTGAATCCAGTTTTTTCCTTCCGTTTGATAAGGCATATCACAAAACACAATTGCTTGCAGTTCATGACTTTGCCAGGAGGAATCTGAATACATTTCTGTAC
>NW_008806638.1:0-201 GCF_000699105.1 Pygoscelis adeliae | reverse complement strand
GGGGGGCTTTGGTTGGGATGGGGGTTTGATGGGGAGGGGTCTGGGACTCCTGTCTGCATGGAGGGATTTGAGATTATCATCGGAATGGAGGGAGTGGAGATGATTTGGAATTCCTCCCCTGCATGGGGGGATTTGGGGGTTTCATTGGAGTTGGGGGTGGATTTTGGGGTTTCATCGGGATGAGGGCTTGGGGGCAGTCGG
>NW_008806637.1:0-201 GCF_000699105.1 Pygoscelis adeliae | reverse complement strand
CGGCCTCCCGACGCTCCGCCTGAGCCGCTCCCTCGACGTTTTGAGAGGCTCGCCTTTTGCGCCTCGGTTATCCTCTCCGGTTTTGGCCGAGGCGCTTCGTAACCTGCTTCAAAAAAAGGAAGAAAGGGGGTGAAAAACAAAAAAAGAAAGAGAGAGGGGTCGTTTCCAGCCTCGTGGCTCGGAAAGAGGGGAGCGGCTGGG
>NW_008806636.1:0-201 GCF_000699105.1 Pygoscelis adeliae | reverse complement strand
AAGCTGCTTTCCAGCCAGTTGGCCCCCAGATTGTACTGGTGCGTAGGTTTTTTCCTCACCAGGTGCGGGACTTTGCATGGTCCTTTGTTGAATTCCATGAGGTTGCTGTATGCCCATTTCTCCAGTCTGTTGAGTCTCTCTGAATGGTGGCACAACCACCTCCCAGTTTTTAACATCTGCAAATTTGCTGAGGGTGCACTC
>NW_008806635.1:0-201 GCF_000699105.1 Pygoscelis adeliae | reverse complement strand
AAAAAAGAAAAAAGGGGGAAAATGTAAAAAAAAAAACCAGACTTGGGGGGTTTGGGGGGTTTTCCCCTCGGCTCAAGCCGTTCTGCGGGCGGCGGTGGGAGCGCAGCGGGCGCGGCTCGGGGCGGGATGATGCTCCGGGCGGGATGCTGCTGCTCCGGGCTCGCCTGCTTGGGTGGATAAGTTTGGCGGGCGGGCAAGGGA
>NW_008806634.1:0-201 GCF_000699105.1 Pygoscelis adeliae | reverse complement strand
AACATATAATGCACCTTGATTATTATTAGTAGTAGTATCAGCATCGTTTTTACGGAGTAACATCATCGCTTCCAATCCGGGAGACTGTGATAGTGCAAACTGAACCCCCGCACACCCCCACCCCCCAAAAAGCCATCCTCTACCTAACGTTTATTAATTACAATAAACGAGTTGCAAGCCCAAATTGGGGGGGGGGGGGGG
>NW_008806633.1:0-201 GCF_000699105.1 Pygoscelis adeliae | reverse complement strand
CCCCAGCCCCCTCCCCTGCTCCCCTCCCTGCCCCTAGCCTGGCCCTGCCCCCTCTCCAGGGGGGAGATGCTCAGCAGCTAAACCCCCATCCCAAAAGATGGTCCCTGGCTTCCCTCTGCAGCATCCAGGGCTCAGCATTCCAAGGGCATCCCAAGGGCAGGGGTGGTCCTGGCTACTTCCAGGCTGGGGGCAGAGGGGGCT
>NW_008806632.1:0-201 GCF_000699105.1 Pygoscelis adeliae | reverse complement strand
CTGGCATCTTCTCACAAAAGCCACCCCTGTAGCCCACCCACTGCCAAAACCTTGCTGTGCAAACCCAATATATTAGCTATCAAAATACAACCTCAAAATACAAAAGCTTTTTTTTCCAAAATCTTCTTTCCGTGGACCTATTGAGTATCTGAGAGGCTGCAGTGTAGACCTTAGGCTGCAGGAAGTGCCTAGACCTTCCTC
>NW_008806631.1:0-201 GCF_000699105.1 Pygoscelis adeliae | reverse complement strand
CCCCCGCAGTGCCATGGCCCAGGACGGGTGGACACGGCAACAGGGGACAAGGAGAGAACAGGGGGACGTACACAGGGACAGGGGACACAGGACATGGGCAGGGGCCACGGGGGCCACAAGGACATGGGGGACATGGGGAAAGCGGGGACACAAGGGCGTGGGACCACAGGGGCATGGGGGACACAGGGACAGGGGGATGGA
>NW_008806630.1:0-201 GCF_000699105.1 Pygoscelis adeliae | reverse complement strand
CACCCCTCCTGCCTGGAGACCCTGCGCGCCTTCGCCTGTGACGAGGAGCGGGTGGTGCGGGAGAGCTGTGAGGTGGCGCTGGACATGTACGAGTACGAGAATGGCACCCAGTTCCAGTACGCCGACGGGCTCTGCAAGCTGCAGCTCTCTGCCTGAGTCCTGGCTGGGGGGGCACGGGCTGGGCGCGCTGCCTTCCCCCCC
>NW_008806629.1:0-201 GCF_000699105.1 Pygoscelis adeliae | reverse complement strand
TCCCGGTTGGGTTTGAGGATGGTTCTGGTCCCAGTTGGTTTTGGGGGATGTTCCTGGTCCCAGATGGGTTTGAGGTGCTTCAGGTCCAGGCTGGGTTCAGGAGATGGGTCCGATCCCAACCGGGTTCGGGATGCCTTCAGTCCTGGTTGGGTTCAGGGTGGTTCAGGCGCCTCCTGGGTCCGGCACCACCCCGGTAGCTGG
>NW_008806628.1:0-201 GCF_000699105.1 Pygoscelis adeliae | reverse complement strand
CCAGCATAGCCCTCGTGTGGATGAACAGCAACCTCCGTACCCCAATGTACTTTTTCCTCTGTAATCTCTCCTTTCTGGAGATCTGGTACACTACGGGTGTTGGTCCCAAAGCCATAGGAGTCATGCAGGGGACTAGCCAGACCATCTCCTTCAGCGTCTGCATCCTCCAGTTGTCCTTTCTTCTCTCCCTAGGCTCCACTG
>NW_008806627.1:0-201 GCF_000699105.1 Pygoscelis adeliae | reverse complement strand
CGCACGTGCTTCTTTCTGCTGGAAAGAGAATTAGTTCAAGATGTGAGAGGAGTGGGGCTGCGGTTGTTAAGAGGTGAAGAGAGACGGGGAAAAACGCGCGTTGTAATAAAGGAGCTTAACAAAAGGGGTTGGGTTTTGGCCGGTCACCTCCCCTGGCTCTGCCTCCAGCTCTCCTCAGGTGGAGGCTGCCGCCGGCCCCGG
>NW_008806626.1:0-201 GCF_000699105.1 Pygoscelis adeliae | reverse complement strand
ACACACACACACACACACACAGAGGCATTCATCCCCCTCTACACCCCACCCCTCCACCCCAGCCCCCTGCCCAGGATGCCGCAGGCTGGGGCTCAGCCTGAGGAGGCTGGGGCTGAGTGGGACGAGCTCTCACCAGGCAGGTGCTGGCCGGGCTGAGCGGTGGGGAAGGCACCGGAGGACGGATTTGGGAGTCCCAGCAGA
>NW_008806625.1:0-201 GCF_000699105.1 Pygoscelis adeliae | reverse complement strand
ATTTCCCCCCTTCCCCCCCCCCCCCCCCCATTTTAAAATAGACTTAATGAACATGGAACAACTTCTTGATAAGTCTGTTGCTCGTGGAGGGTGGCTGCTGGCTGCCAAGCCCTGCTCAGCCCCTCAGACCCTCCTCCCCAGCCAGGTGCTGGTGTTTTGGTGGTGGTATGGGAAGGTGCAGAGCGTGGGGGGGGGACGGGG
>NW_008806624.1:0-201 GCF_000699105.1 Pygoscelis adeliae | reverse complement strand
AGACGTATTGATTGGAATGATGGGATTTGTAAAGGTCACAGGGTTAAAGTACATAAAACCAGCCTTTCTGGAGCTGCAATATCAGGGCCGATGGGTCTGGTGGGAGAGATTAAAGGCCTCGTGCTGCAAGAATGGAGAGAGCTGACAGCAATTACATTTCAGATGTGTGCATAGTTATAACCCACCACCCCCACCCCGCAA
>NW_008806623.1:0-201 GCF_000699105.1 Pygoscelis adeliae | reverse complement strand
GGGGGGGCCGGCACAGAGGTTGGAGAGGCTGCAGCTCTGGCTGAGGGGGGCCAGGGGGCCGGAGGGCAGGAGCTGGGGCAGGCTGGCCTCCGACTTAGACTTAAGCACCCTGGCCGGGCAGGGCAGGAGCTGCACAGGTGTCTGGCGGCGCAGCCGGGGTGAGGGGGGCCGAGGGGCCGAGGGGGGCTCCCGCCCCTCCTC
>NW_008806622.1:0-201 GCF_000699105.1 Pygoscelis adeliae | reverse complement strand
GGTGTTTTTTTCTTTTTCCCCATTTCAGAGATGATTTGGACCAAGAAGAGAAGGCCAGGTTCGGTGAGCTGTGCAGCGGCGAGAACGGGAAGGGCAGGGAGTGGTTCGCGAGATACGTGAGCGCCCAGGTAAGGGGAGAGGTGGGCGAAGGAACGGCGGTCCTGTACCAGGGCAGGAGGCTCAGGCCAGGGGAATTGAGCA
>NW_008806621.1:0-201 GCF_000699105.1 Pygoscelis adeliae | reverse complement strand
AGCTCCCGTGGCTCCCGCTGGGAGCCCCCCCAGACGTGTCCCGCCAGGGGACGAGGCCCTTTCCAACTCGCTTTTCCCAGGCGACCTTGCAGATCGCCGCCGCAGCACAAGCATGCCTTTGAGGGGTGACCACAGCTCGAGCCTCTCTCCGCGCCGAACAAAGAAACTTTCACCCTGCAACTCCCCCAAGAAACGCCGGAG
>NW_008806620.1:0-201 GCF_000699105.1 Pygoscelis adeliae | reverse complement strand
AAAAGCGAAAATAAAAAAGGAAAACAAAACAAAAAGCTGTGCTGGGCTTTCACATATTGAGAGGCGCTGGAAAACTGTCTCTTTAAACAGCCAAGTTCCTTGTGGCATCCTTCAAATCTTGATCTTCGTTTTTACTTCTATATAATGTAATCATGTTCGCACTTTTTTTTTAGTGTGTCGTGGTTTAACCTCAGCCGGCAA
>NW_008806619.1:0-201 GCF_000699105.1 Pygoscelis adeliae | reverse complement strand
CTCGCCGCAGTGTGTTAAATTAATGTAGCAGAAAAAATCATTATGCGGGGACACAGATGGAAGTGACCAAGCAGAAAATGCGATGTGCAGCGGCGGAGGACCCCTCTTACCCGTGTAAACACCACAGGGAAGGACAGGTTGCCCAGCTCCCAGGCGAGGAGGTGACCGCAGCCTGCCGGGGGGCTTCCCTGCCACAGTGCC
>NW_008806618.1:0-201 GCF_000699105.1 Pygoscelis adeliae | reverse complement strand
AACTCGAGCCCCCCAACCCTGTCCCCCCACCCCCCGGCATGCGTCTTTTCAGCACACATTTTAAAATAAGTATCCTTACGACTCTTTCCAGAATGCCTCCTTGTTATGAATTGATAGGATACAACATGCCCCAGCTGTGTGCCTGGAAGTTGGGATTTAGTCCTTTAACTACCAGGACAACATCTGCAGGGAAAACGATTG
>NW_008806617.1:0-201 GCF_000699105.1 Pygoscelis adeliae | reverse complement strand
AGAGCCTGCGCCATCTGTCCCCCCAGCAGCGCTGCCTGTCATCCCCCAGTGTCCCCAGCACCCTTGGGGACCAAGGTGGGGCTGCCCCGCCGTGGGGTGGACGCACCGTTGAACCTCCTCCAGATGCCCCTGCGGCAAAGGTCCGCCCGGAAGGAGGGTTTGGGTTGTGCTTGGGGGTCTCCTGCTCTCCACAGCCTCCCC
>NW_008806616.1:0-201 GCF_000699105.1 Pygoscelis adeliae | reverse complement strand
CCATGGCAAATCCCAACTCCCTGAGCCAGGTGGCTATAAATAGCCCAGCCTTTCCGAAAAGGGGCCGGAGGTTGAGCTCTTCCGCTCCTGCTCGAAAAGCAGACGGGGGAAAAATAAATGGGGGCTCTGCCTGGCCGGCGGGACTCTACCCCAAACCCTCACGGCCCCGGCTGGGATAGCCAAGGGGGGTGTGGAAAGGGG
>NW_008806615.1:0-201 GCF_000699105.1 Pygoscelis adeliae | reverse complement strand
CTCCTTTTTTTTTTTTTTTTAAGCGTAGATATGAGGCGAGGGGTTAAGGAGAAATCCCCACTCGTTGCTATTTCGTCTCCTTTTGATGTCCGACTCAATGCGAAATATATCAGTGCTTTATTGGCAGCGGTATCTAGAGGTCAGGAGAGAAGCCTGAAAAACTTCGGGTCAAATTCTCTCCGAGCATGTCCCGGTGAAATC
>NW_008806614.1:0-201 GCF_000699105.1 Pygoscelis adeliae | reverse complement strand
GGGGGTGGAGAAAATGGGGGGGGGTGCAGGAACCAGCTGTCACTGTCTTTAGTAACTGCCAGAACTCACGAGAGCAGATGAGCAGACCGAAATAGCAACACCAAACCTCAGGCGACCTATATCTGGGCCCTTCGGACTTCCCTGGAAACGCGGTCGGGTTGCCACATTACGCAGACACGCTCCCGGCCGCGCTCTCCGGAG
>NW_008806613.1:0-201 GCF_000699105.1 Pygoscelis adeliae | reverse complement strand
CCCGCCGGCGGGGCCGGGCTGCTCCCCCCCCTCCACCTCCCGCTAGATACAATATTTAAAACTTTTAATATAAAGGTTAAGTTCATTATTCTCGATCCTGAGAAACATTTCGTCCGTTTACGGAGCTCTCGCTGTAAACAAAGCACCACAGGCACCAAGCCCGCACCCCTGCGCAGGCGTCCCCGGCTCCGGGGCCGGATG
>NW_008806612.1:0-201 GCF_000699105.1 Pygoscelis adeliae | reverse complement strand
GGCCCCCAGCCACAGGGTGCTGGGAATGACGCTGCCCCCTGCACCCACCGCAGCTTGGATTACTGCCGAGGTGCTGCCCAGGCAGGCCAGGGAATGGGAAAGGCACCCTTGTCCCTGCCCCGCTGCGGGGGACAGAGGCTGTGTGCAGCATGCACAGGCACAGGGGGGTGTCGGAGCCATGGGACAGAGGCTGGACAGAGG
>NW_008806611.1:0-201 GCF_000699105.1 Pygoscelis adeliae | reverse complement strand
GCCGGGCTGTGCTGCGGGGAGCCCCGGCCCGGCCCCGCCGCCCTCCTGCCCAGAAAAGCCCCCGCGTCTCCCTCTCCCCTCATTTCTCGGGGGGCAGGATCCTGCTCTGGCCTTCTTCCCCCAAACCCAACAGCTTTCTCGATGCTCGGGTAATTTTTCCCCTTCTTTTCTCTCTCTCTCTCGTGTTTTTTTTTTTTTTTT
>NW_008806610.1:0-201 GCF_000699105.1 Pygoscelis adeliae | reverse complement strand
CCAGAGGATGTGATGAATGCCGTTAACCCTCTCGTATGGGCTATGGGAATACCGGAAAGAGCGAAGGCTGTGGAACCGGTAAAGATACTTCTTAAGCCAGGAGCTAAACCGATGATTGAATAGGTGTATTCCAGTCGACCAGACCTGCAGGATACTCCACTGGAAACAGCTGAGCTGGAATTGTTTGTGGATGGCAGCAGT
>NW_008806609.1:0-201 GCF_000699105.1 Pygoscelis adeliae | reverse complement strand
GGGAGGGTCTGGTGCATGCAGGGAGGGTCCAGCGAGTGCACTGCAGGTCTGGCGAGTGTGATGTGTGTCCGATGCGCGCTGTGTGGGTCTAACGCACGCACTATGGGTCCGGCGCTTGTGCTGCAGGACGGGTGTGCGTGATGTGGGTCTGGGTGCACGCGATATGGGGTCTGGTGAGTGTGACAGGGGGCTGGCGCACGC
>NW_008806608.1:0-201 GCF_000699105.1 Pygoscelis adeliae | reverse complement strand
CTGCGTGTGCCGGAGCTGCACCCGGTGCTGCCATCCCTCACCGTTAGCCCCCAGCATTGGGGGTGCCTCAGCTTGCACCCCTGTTATCCGGGGTCCTCCGATTTGGGGGTACCGCTGCCCTTTGCTCCGGGCAGCTGGAGATGGGGATGGGGAAGGGGCCGGTGCACAGGGGGGGTGGGCTGAGCTGGCTCCCCCATCCCG
>NW_008806607.1:0-201 GCF_000699105.1 Pygoscelis adeliae | reverse complement strand
GGGCTGGCAGGGGATGTATCCCTGGCTGCCGGCTGCACGGCAAATTGTTGATCCGGTGCCCCGAGAGGTGCCGATCGCTGCCCGCGGGCCTCGTGCTCATCGCCCTCCGTATTCGCACCCTCAACCGACAAGAAGAGAGGCCGGATTTCCACCTTCGGCCACAGATACGCCGACACGCCGCAGGAGAGGAGGGCGATGCCG
>NW_008806606.1:0-201 GCF_000699105.1 Pygoscelis adeliae | reverse complement strand
TTCAGCACTTGGCTCTGTGCTTGGTTTCAGGGTGTGACAAGATGGTTGCTGCCTCCAGGAGATTTACAATCCATTGCGCGCCCAGCGTTCTCACAGTGTGTCTGGAAAGGTTTGAAGATTTCACCAGCGGGAAGATCAGCGAGCTCGGTACGCAATTGGAGCGCAACTTTTGCTTCCTGGAGCAGGAGATTTCCCAAAGCA
>NW_008806605.1:0-201 GCF_000699105.1 Pygoscelis adeliae | reverse complement strand
ACCTTAATGATTCTATGATTCTATAATTAATGTCCCAACATGTGTAATTGAAATTCGCAGGACTGCCCCCTCAACTGCACGTGGGCTAAATACACTTATGCATCCAGCTGGTATGGGGAAAAGGATAAGGTATTCCCAGTAGGGAAATCTCCACCCTGGAACTGTCAGGCAAAGATCGGGTGTAAAGACATAGATGAAATG
>NW_008806604.1:0-201 GCF_000699105.1 Pygoscelis adeliae | reverse complement strand
AGGTCCCCCTGCCCCGCTCTGCGGCCGAGGCTGGGTGGGCTGCTGCCATCACTTGCCGGGGCAGGGACCCTCTGGGCCCCACGGGCAGAGCTGGGACGGCGACCCTTTAGGCTGGCGCTTTGCTCCCCAGGCCACAGAGGATCAGATCAAGCTCCTGCGGCTCCAGCGACACCTCCAAGAGGACTTTGACAAGCCCTATCT
>NW_008806603.1:0-201 GCF_000699105.1 Pygoscelis adeliae | reverse complement strand
TTCCCCGGGCGGCAGCGGGCTGTTGGTCCTGGCAGGCTTCCTTGGCACTGCTTCCCAGGTGGTGGCAGGTTTCCCCGGTGCTGGGATTTCCTTGGCCGTGGCTCCCCAGCCATGGCAGCTTTCCCTGGCTGCCAGCGCTCCCTCTTCGACGTCTCTCGCTGGCCGTGGGCTCTCACCATCTTCTCTTTGCGGCAGGGCGAG
>NW_008806602.1:0-201 GCF_000699105.1 Pygoscelis adeliae | reverse complement strand
CGCAGGGCTGGCACGGCAGGCAGCCAGCGCGCCTATAGCGGGACGTATGGGTGTGGGGAAGGCGGGAGCGCATGCATGTTTTTTCCTGAGGAAACCAAGCTAAAATTGTTCTCGGGGGGGAAGCAGGGGGGAAATGCAGGTTTTCCTCCGGCGCTGATGGGATGGAGGGAGGGTGGAGGTGTCAGGAGAAGGACAGGAGGA
>NW_008806601.1:0-201 GCF_000699105.1 Pygoscelis adeliae | reverse complement strand
TCTCCAGAGAACAGGGGAGCAGCTGGGAGTGGAGTGTGCCTCCACATGGAGTGACGAATGGGAGAAGAAAAATGGAGAAGATGAGGAATGCACTGCGTACAAGCACCCTTGTCTTCAGTATACCTCAGGGCAGAAAATAGTGCTTTTTAAGCGTCAGAGGCTTAAAAACTGCAAAGCATTCTGGTGTTTCCATGGAATATA
>NW_008806600.1:0-201 GCF_000699105.1 Pygoscelis adeliae | reverse complement strand
CAAACTACTGCTAGTTTGGTTAAGGAGTCCAGTGCATCCGTCACAGCCCCCCAAGAAATAAATTAAACACCCCCCCGCCCAAACACTCCCAAGAAATCAAAATAAGCCCTGAAAGAAGTTTAAAAAAAAAAAAGGAAAAACAAAAAACACTCCCAGGAAGTCAAAAAACACAGACGCCAGAAATTAAAAAAAAAAAAAAAA
>NW_008806599.1:0-201 GCF_000699105.1 Pygoscelis adeliae | reverse complement strand
CGTGACAGCAGCATCGCTTTCTCCAAGGGGTCCGTTCCCTGGTGTAAAACAAAAAGGACTCGGGTGGCGCGGGGAGGCGCTGCCGTAGGAAAACTGGGGAAGCCCTTTCCCCTGCACCCGCCCGTGCTGGGGACGGGGAGCTACTGGGCTGCAGCCTAAAATACTGGGAAATGGCCATCAGCGGTACTCAGCTGTGTTATT
>NW_008806598.1:0-201 GCF_000699105.1 Pygoscelis adeliae | reverse complement strand
AGAGCTCCTCCTGAAATGACAAGAAGAAATGAGTTGCCTTTTCCTCTCCGGCCTTTGACTGCTGACGGAGCAGTGCCGCAGCGACGGACTCATTCAACAGCATACTCATTCACTGCCCTGCGAGGCCTTTTGACCTGCGGTGGTCAAGACGTTCTTATCCCGCTCTACCTCAGTTGGCCATAAGAACAGTAAAGGAAGAAG
>NW_008806597.1:0-201 GCF_000699105.1 Pygoscelis adeliae | reverse complement strand
AAAGCAAGGGCTGCGTGTCCCCATGGTGGGACGGGGCCTGCTCCGGCACCGAGCAGGGCATGGGGCTCATCCTGCCCAGCCAGCCTGGCTGGGGTGACGGGGTGGCAAGCACAGGGGGCTCTCGGTGCGGAATCGGGGTGGCACAGGACCCAGCACCGCCTGGGCAGCGGGGTGGAGGTGCTGGCATCCCCCAGGGCCTCG
>NW_008806596.1:0-201 GCF_000699105.1 Pygoscelis adeliae | reverse complement strand
AAAAAAAAGAGTGGTAGCACAGGGAAGGAACATAGAAAGGGGACTGGGAAAGGGGAAGAGAACTGCTGCGTGTTTGCAGTGAGGATCAATTTGGAGCAGCTGGCAACAAGAGGACCTGTGGGGTGGGTCTCTGGGACACGTGCTCAGTGACGGAACTGCTGGTGGGGCAGCACCCTTGTGTGTTTCTTGGAGGACCTGGTC
>NW_008806595.1:0-201 GCF_000699105.1 Pygoscelis adeliae | reverse complement strand
TTTGATTTCTTACAAAAAAAACCCCCCCCCAACCCTCTGACATGCTGTAAATTTCAGACAACGCGTTATTAAAAATAAACTTTTTTTGGAACAGAGCAGTGCAGCAGTCTTGCCTGGAGAAGGCGTAAGGTCTCCAACACCAGCTCGTCTGATGTCTCGGCCCCGGCGGGAAGCTCCTGGAGGATTTTCCGCCTTCGCCCC
>NW_008806594.1:0-201 GCF_000699105.1 Pygoscelis adeliae | reverse complement strand
CATAATTAATGAATAATTAATTGGGAATGCACTGCAGTCGATTGCAGAGCGGGGATGGGCTTGTGGATCCGCGCCTCTCCAAACACGCCCCACCGGCCGCTTCCGAGCCGCCAGGAAAAGGACAGGCTCCCCCGGCAGAAGAGCTCTCCCTGCTCGAGCTCCCCGCAACCGGAGCTTGCAGCTCGCCTCTCCTTCCCAGTT
>NW_008806593.1:0-201 GCF_000699105.1 Pygoscelis adeliae | reverse complement strand
GCCCAGATCCCCAGGTGGGTGCTGGGTTTGGGGGTGCCCCAGCCCCTCGGGTGGATGCATTTGGGGGTACCCCAGTCCCCGAGGGATGTGTTGGGTTTGGAGGTGTTCCAGCCCCCCAGGCAGACACGCAGGGTTTGGGGGTACCCCCGTCCCCCAGGAAGATGTGTCGGGCTTGGGGGTGCCCCCAGGTGCTGGGTTTGG
>NW_008806592.1:0-201 GCF_000699105.1 Pygoscelis adeliae | reverse complement strand
GAGGAGGAGGAGGAGGAGGAAGAGGAGAGGCTGTTTCTTCTTGGAAGCTCGCAGAGAATGTATTGCAAAGGTGCAAGCAAAAGGGCGCATAGTGTTTGTGCCTCTGTGCGGGCTCCTGCTGGCCGTGAGGACCTCGGTGCCCCCAGGCAGGTGCCTGTCCTCCCAGGGCCACTGCATTTTTGGGTTTCCCCAGGGTGCCAC
>NW_008806591.1:0-201 GCF_000699105.1 Pygoscelis adeliae | reverse complement strand
AGCGCCTTCACCCTGGCACTCCTCCAGGCAGGCACAGGACCAAGTGGGCAGGGACGGGTCCTTGGGGATGTCGGGATGCTCCATGGCTGCGACTGGGGACCCAGAGCTTGCCCGTGCGTCTCCCGCCTTCCCAGTGCAGGCGGAGGGGGTGGCGGCACCCTGGGGAGCCCTGAGGTCCCAAGGGGCTGTCCCCGAGTGGCC
>NW_008806590.1:0-201 GCF_000699105.1 Pygoscelis adeliae | reverse complement strand
TGGGTGATGGAGCTGCTGTTGGACATCTGCTGTTTCTGGGCACGAGGTCCTGCTCCCAGAGGAAGAGTCCATGAAGAGTTAGGGGAGACTTCTCTGAGGAAAATCAAAGCCTTTCTCCTAGACCTTCACCCTGCTACACCGCCCCCCCCGCCCCGCCTCCCCCCATTCCTTTTCCAGGAGACCTTCCTCAGCTCCGTGGCT
>NW_008806589.1:0-201 GCF_000699105.1 Pygoscelis adeliae | reverse complement strand
TCCGGCCTTTAATTCCAGCAGCGAGGTGTCAGGGGCGACCTTCTCAAGAGCATGAGATGCCCTTACAAACGCTGCTTGCTTTCTCACTCTTCCGCCCTTTCAAAAATATCCGGAGCATCCTGGGGGGGTGAGAAAGTTTCCTTCCCCTCGCCCAGCCCGGCCGCACGCTCCCCGAGAGAGGGGGAAAAAAACCAACCCATA
>NW_008806588.1:0-201 GCF_000699105.1 Pygoscelis adeliae | reverse complement strand
AAATGGAGTTTCTGCGCGGTGGAAGTGACGCAATCCATTGCAAAACCTTCACTCGGACATTAAGGATCGCCAGATTTACCTAAAAACCCGGCCGGCTTCTCGGGCTCCTTCCCTGAGGACCTGCCTGCCCGTTCTCGCGTCCCCTGCTCCAATTGTTAAGCGCTCAGTCAATTCCGACGGTATAGTCAAACACAGCGAGAC
>NW_008806587.1:0-201 GCF_000699105.1 Pygoscelis adeliae | reverse complement strand
TGACACCCCGCCATCCCGGTGCCGAGCCCCCCTCGCCACCCTGACGCAGGCAGCACCGAGAGGGTTTTACTGCCCGGATTTGGCAGCTCTCGGTCCCCGCAACCAGGCAGCTTCACCCCTCGCAGGGGGCGGGCTTGGCAGCTGCTTTTTTTTGGGGGGGGAGATGTGGAGGTTTGTTTTGTTTTGTTTTTTTTTTTCTTT
>NW_008806586.1:0-201 GCF_000699105.1 Pygoscelis adeliae | reverse complement strand
AGGTACGGGGGTCACCAGCGGAGGGGCGCATTGGGAACATCCCGGCCCGGTTGACCACGGGGACGTCTCTGTGTCCCCCCGCCCCTGCAGAGTGTCCCAAGCGCTCCTCAGACGTCGTGTTCCTCATCGACGGCTCGGGCAGCATCAAACACCAGCAGTTCTTGACAATGAAGACCTTCATCGTGGAGGTGATGAGACGCT
>NW_008806585.1:0-201 GCF_000699105.1 Pygoscelis adeliae | reverse complement strand
GTGCGGAGGGCTGGTAGGGCTGGGAGGTGAGGGCAGCTGCACGCCCCGCAGGCAGGGAACCCCTGCCCGTGCTCACCACCATATAATGGCCTGGGGGGGGGAGAGAAGCCCCCGCACCATGACCCCTGCCCGGCCCTGCTGGGGTGGGCACCAGGGGACCACTGGGCCTGGGGAGCCCTCCCAGGTTGGGCATCCCCCCCC
>NW_008806584.1:0-201 GCF_000699105.1 Pygoscelis adeliae | reverse complement strand
CCCTCCGAGCCATCCCCAACAGAGCAGACACCAGCACGTGGTGCTGGGAGCTCGATGCCTCTGTCAGCTACGTGTGTGAGCCGCCATGTATCGAGGAAGCCTCGCGGATGAGGAGCATCGAGGAGTCCACTGTATGCTGCTGAATGGGCAAGGGTCGGGCAGCTGGCATCGTGGAGGAGGAAGGGGCAGAGGCAGAGAGAG
>NW_008806583.1:0-201 GCF_000699105.1 Pygoscelis adeliae | reverse complement strand
ATACCTCTACTTGACCCTGTTTGTTCTTACACCTGGGTGATAGTTCCCCCGGAGGCGGTCGGCCCCAGAGGGCAGAGCCGTCCCTCACCCGGCCGGGGGCGCTGCCTGCAGCGCGGCCTCCCTCACCGAGCCGCCCCAGTCCCCGCCTGCTCCCCGCACAGGGGGGGAAACATCCCTCAGCCCCTTCACGGCCGCGCAACC
>NW_008806582.1:0-201 GCF_000699105.1 Pygoscelis adeliae | reverse complement strand
CCTCAGCAGGGCTGGGCTGCACCCAGAGCATCTCGCTTCCCGCGAGCCCTTAGCGGGGAGCGCAGGTTTGTCCTGGATGAGGACTCCTACCTGGTGCCAGAGCTGGACGGGGTCCGGATCTTGTCTCGCACATCCCACGAGTTCCTGCACGAGATCCCAGGTGAGATGGCGCCGGGTGGCGAGGCTAAGTGGGACCCCCCC
>NW_008806581.1:0-201 GCF_000699105.1 Pygoscelis adeliae | reverse complement strand
TGAACTAATTCATTTTGTCTCTTCTCTTGTTATATGTAGCAGCCTGTAGACATGATCTATTACCCACTAGTAAAAACATGTATTTTTCAGAAAAAAATAATTCAGTATAGTAATGAAAGTATGGTTTAACAACTTATAGGCTGTAGAATAATCAGTCCTGAAGCATTTGCAGGCCAACTAATCAACGTTGAGATGTTGGAG
>NW_008806580.1:0-201 GCF_000699105.1 Pygoscelis adeliae | reverse complement strand
TGCAAGCAACAGGCGGAGGGTATAATCATATCCCATTCTTCAGTTTCCAGCTGCTCACCTCTGCTCCACCGAGGCGATGATTCAGAGTTCCAGCTCCAGCTCTGCCTGAGACTGCTCCGTCGCCCGCTGGCTGTCATTCGTTCAGCTGGCTCCCCACCGGTGCGCAATTCCGGTATTCGTGCCCCACGTTGGGCGCCATTT
>NW_008806579.1:0-201 GCF_000699105.1 Pygoscelis adeliae | reverse complement strand
GTGCGGGCAGCCGCCAGCCCGGATGGGTTTGGCAGCAAAGCAGCTCAGCTGGAGAAAAGCCTCCGGCGCTGGAGTGACCCACTAACCTTGTTCTCCTTAAAAATGCATAAAATGCAGGCAGCTGCCTATGGGGACTCGCACACGCACGCTCACGCTCACGCACTGGTGGGGGCATGTTTTCGGCACTGCACCCACGCGCCC
>NW_008806578.1:0-201 GCF_000699105.1 Pygoscelis adeliae | reverse complement strand
CATACCATTTTCTGATAGTGGGTTTTTGTTCAACTCCTTCTGGCGGAGCAGTCCCCTTTAGGATTGCTTCTAATAAATTAAATGGTCTTCTAGTTTGCACAGGTTGGCCCTGATGTATTTTCTCAGCTTGTTTAACTGCTTGAACTAAAGATAAAAGTCCCTTTTCCCATTGAGAGTATCATTGTTCTGTTTTTTTAAATG
>NW_008806577.1:0-201 GCF_000699105.1 Pygoscelis adeliae | reverse complement strand
TAATTAAAAGAACTCAAGCCTAATCCAAACAGCATCTTAACCAAGTATCAGATATATCATTTGACACTTTACCACCTGTTGAATGAGGGAGGCTTTCTAAACATTTTTTCACAGCTTGTTTTGTTTTGATTTTGTTTTACATTGGGAAATGTGTCTGTACTTACTTAAACAGGAGTCTTATAGCAGAAAGTATTGGCTTTT
>NW_008806576.1:0-201 GCF_000699105.1 Pygoscelis adeliae | reverse complement strand
GGTGCTGGCAGGGGAGCACTGCCTGGCAGGGCTGACGGGGCAGGAGCAGTACGCCATGGCCGTGGACGTCGTGGTCCACCCCGGCTTCGACTCTGCGGAGGGGGACAGCGCCTACGCCCATGACCTCATGCTGCTGCGCGTTGATCCCCCCTTCACCATCACCCGCTACGTCCAGCCCCTGGCCCTGCCCAGAAGTCCCCC
>NW_008806575.1:0-201 GCF_000699105.1 Pygoscelis adeliae | reverse complement strand
GGCTGCTCCCCATGCTCCTGCTCCGCAGCCAGACCGAGATTGAAAGCTCAGCAGGCTGCCGGCATGTTTTAGCCTCATGCAGGCGTCCCTTGGAGACCCCAGAGCAGTGGACAGTAATGTGAAAACGATACTCATGTCGTGTCTGAAAGGGCAACAGGTCATCATTAAAATGGAGGCGATGAAAATCATCCACCCGGAGAA
>NW_008806574.1:0-201 GCF_000699105.1 Pygoscelis adeliae | reverse complement strand
GCTTGAGGGCTGGGGGGGCTCCTCTCCTCCCCTGCCAAAACATTGCTCAGTTCAGACTCGGCCCCAGGGAGAGCACACCCTCTGGCTCCCAGCCTGGCAGGCGAGGAAGGGGACGTAGGTACTGGCCTGGAAAAGCACCCTGCGGGCGCAAAGGCTCTGCCCAGGCAGGCGGGTGTGCTGGCAGGAAGCCTTGGGGACAGC
>NW_008806573.1:0-201 GCF_000699105.1 Pygoscelis adeliae | reverse complement strand
TTTAGACTTCTGACCGAGTCTGGTGTGGACTACATTCTCATAAACTCAGTGGAGTAAGAATCTCAATGTTTTTGCCCATACCTACTAAACATAGATCAGGATAATTTTATTTACAGAGATTCTGTCAACTGCAAGACAACTATGACAGTTGCAATAATGTTATGATATAGTAGCCATCACGGAAACACGGTGGGATGACTC
>NW_008806572.1:0-201 GCF_000699105.1 Pygoscelis adeliae | reverse complement strand
CCCAAGGCCGCTCCAAAAAAAGGTCCAAGAGCAAGGCTGGAAAACGCGTGCCCTCCCGAAACCACCTTTACAAAATACAACCGCCCGCGAAGCCGCTCCGGTCGAGCGGCCCTCAGGAGCGGCCCAGCGGGAGAGGGGAACGCATTTCCCCGCCAGCCCGTGTTGGTACCGTCTTTCCAACTCTTTTTTTTGAGCGGGGCG
>NW_008806571.1:0-201 GCF_000699105.1 Pygoscelis adeliae | reverse complement strand
CCAAGGGGTTAATGCTCCAGCTCGGTGCTATCCGTCACCTGGGTCCCCTGGGCCTCCTCCTCATTAATTATTTAGGGCCAGGTACTTAGGGGCGCTCCCGCTCACCCCCTGGCACGGGCAGGCGGGCGGCGGGTGGCATTGCCCTCCCCTTGGTCCCCCCCATGGCACCTGGGTGTCAGGATTGGGGGGGCTCCGGCGCAG
>NW_008806570.1:0-201 GCF_000699105.1 Pygoscelis adeliae | reverse complement strand
GACGCCTGACCGCCGCTGGTGCTTCAGGTAAAGGCAGGTGCCCTTGGGAGCCAGGGACCAGGAGCAGCCAAGCCTCTCCCCCTGCAGCGAGCAGCATTTCGGGGTGCCGGCACCGTGCATTCGTTTGCTGGGTAGTTTGTACTAATCTGGAGCCAAGTGGCATTGCCGATGGTGGGATAGCGCAGGGATGCAGGAGCTGCC
>NW_008806569.1:0-201 GCF_000699105.1 Pygoscelis adeliae | reverse complement strand
AAAGGGTGGGGTTTTTTAGCTGTCATGGACTATAAAACCCCCTCCCAGCCCCCAGATCTGGACGTCCACCCTGGGAACATCTGGGCACGTGGATCGATCCCAGCTCTCATCTCAGCCGAGAGCGTGACCGGCTCATCCCGGGTGCTTGGGAAGAGGAAGGTGGCCGTGACTCAAAGGAGCCATAGGAGAGGAAACCCTCGT
>NW_008806568.1:0-201 GCF_000699105.1 Pygoscelis adeliae | reverse complement strand
CGTCTCTGGTCTCCTTCCAAATCCGTGAACGGCTTTCAGTTCAAAACGTCACTGATGGAAAGCAGGCCTCTGTAAGGGTGCCTGCGAGCAGGGCCTTCTGTTGGTATGCCTAGGCTTGGCTTAAATTGGCTTTAAAACTGCTTGGACAGAAATCAGCTCTTAAGAGCTGTGTAATTTAAAATGGGATGAAGAGGGGTGCGA
>NW_008806567.1:0-201 GCF_000699105.1 Pygoscelis adeliae | reverse complement strand
ACTGCAGGTAACACAATGTCAGCTGGAGCTCCATGAGTTTCTGTTCCAGGTTGGAAACATCGAAGTAGGCAAACGTTCCTGGAGGCATGAGTAGACCACAGGGTGACTATGAGCCACAGATATAATACAGGCAAATGCCTTCTTGTATGTCAGGCAAGATATTTCCATAGGGAAGGCAAGCATTGTGCAAAGCCCTGGTGA
>NW_008806566.1:0-201 GCF_000699105.1 Pygoscelis adeliae | reverse complement strand
TGCAGCACCCCTCCGTCGCCCTACCTGCTTGCCCTTGGAAATGGGTTTGTTTTGCAATTTTATCGCAGTGAAAATTTTTGGGAGGGAAAAACCACGTTGAAACTCCGCAATGGCAAACCAGCCGGTGAAGGCCCGTTGGAAGCTTTCTCCTCCTCTGGCTCTTGGGGCCAAACGTGGTATGGGGTCCCCCTGGGACACGCT
>NW_008806565.1:0-200 GCF_000699105.1 Pygoscelis adeliae | reverse complement strand
TTCTACCATTTCATGGTCGCTAAGCCCATACATAGAAATAATGTATGATTACAGAAAGCTTCCAGAAGCAATGGGATGTGCCTACTACTAGCAATGTGTCTGCTATGAGCTAGAGAATCCTTAGCATTCATGAAAGACTGAATTAAAAGAATAAAGCATCATCCAGCACTCCAGGTGGTCATGGACATAGAGGGCAACAC
>NW_008806564.1:0-200 GCF_000699105.1 Pygoscelis adeliae | reverse complement strand
TGGACAGTGGCGTTGCAGTAACACCGGCCACGTGTGTGAGCACCGCGGGTGAGGACGGCCTGTTGTGACGTCGCCAAGCGATGGATGGTGACGTCCCCGAGCGACGGACGGTGACGTCACCGAGCGATGGGTTCGGATGTCACCGAGGGATGGACTACAACATGTCCAAGTGATGGACTGTGACATCCCTGAGCGATGGA
>NW_008806563.1:0-200 GCF_000699105.1 Pygoscelis adeliae | reverse complement strand
GTTTCCCACCACTTCCCACTCATCAGACCTCGCCCCTCACTGGATAGGGCTGGACATGGCCCTGGGCATTAGGGCAAAGCTCTTCCCGCACACAGAGTCCCAGGGAGGTGCCAATGCCTCCCTTGCTGAGAAGATGAGCCTCGGGGACTCTTGGCTCCCTCCTGCCCGCCCCCCCACCATTGCTCTTTTCTTGCCCAAAG
>NW_008806562.1:0-200 GCF_000699105.1 Pygoscelis adeliae | reverse complement strand
AACCTTAATGATTCTATGATTCTATAGAGGGAAGGACGAGGAATGTAAATTTTGTTGACAGTCTTATGCTAGGAATAAAGGCTATAGGTAGAGATACTAGACATCGCCAAATTTTATTTTGAACCAGAGCATGATTCAGCCACAAGAACGGGGCATAGATACATCCAGAATATGTCAGACTAAATGGAGAAATACATGTC
>NW_008806561.1:0-201 GCF_000699105.1 Pygoscelis adeliae | reverse complement strand
TCAGCACCCTCTTCCGTGCTCAGGCTCAGCTCTACCCCCTCGTCAACTCCCCCTCTTATTTATAGCCTGGCAGGAGAGTGGGGCACCGCAGCCCTGCGACCAGCTGCCCTCCCCACGTCCCACAGCCGCAAGACGCACAGCACGAGGCACCACCGAGTTAAAAACGCTTTTAATGGCCACGTTTGCTTTGGTCTGAATCCA
>NW_008806560.1:0-201 GCF_000699105.1 Pygoscelis adeliae | reverse complement strand
TGGCGCGGCCAAAATCATGGGCGGTCGTTCTAAGAAAATCCCCCCGAATCCTGCCAAGCTGGAGCAGCGCACGTGCTCAGCCTCGTGGTCAGGTTGTTTTCCAGAAGACCCGCATCACCGAAGAAGACAAGGGAAAGGCAAACAAACGAAAAACATTTGCATGGTGATACCTGGGCTTTTCTCCCCATGTGAAAAAAAAAA
>NW_008806559.1:0-201 GCF_000699105.1 Pygoscelis adeliae | reverse complement strand
GGGGCTGCAGGGGTGGCTTATGTGAGAAGCGAGCAAGAGCAGAGTCCATGTCGGATAAAGTAAATTTCTGCTGGTTCCAAAATGGAGCAGCCACTGCTCAAAGATAAGCCAATAAGCAATTCTCGTGAAAATGTATTGAAGAAAGGATTAAAAAAAAAAGCTGTGTGCAGCAGCTGTACAAGAGGGGAGTGAGAAACAATC
>NW_008806558.1:0-200 GCF_000699105.1 Pygoscelis adeliae | reverse complement strand
TGTCGCTATCGGTATTTATTGATTTTATTTCGTAACAAATATATATTTTGTATATAAGAGTGTTTTTGCCAGCGGTGGTCCGGCTGTTTGTACCGGGAGGGGAGCCGCGGCTGTATGTTGTTTTTTTCGAAGAAGAAGAAGAGGAGAATAAAGTGTGCCGCGGTCAGACCTGTGCAACGCCGTGTTTTTCCCACCGAGGT
>NW_008806557.1:0-201 GCF_000699105.1 Pygoscelis adeliae | reverse complement strand
CCATGACCTCAGATATGCCGGCGCCTGGCCAGCCGAGGGAGGGGAACCAGCCCCGGGGTGACCCCACGCGCGATGCCGGGGGTCGGGACCTGGCCATAGGGCTGCTCAGTAGGGGTCAGGGCAAGCTGTGTTCCTGGCTTCGGCCGGGCTGGGCTTAGCAGTCGTGACCCAGCTTCACAAAAAAAGGAGAGAGGGGAGCAC
>NW_008806556.1:0-200 GCF_000699105.1 Pygoscelis adeliae | reverse complement strand
CATTGCCCCCCTCCACCGACCACCCCAGGCTTGCGGGGACCCCCGCGCCCCCCGGCCTGCGCCGGCGCTGAACTCCGATTCACCCGCTCGGTTACAGCCGGGATGAATATTTCATGGCAGACGCTCTGGGCCGGATCTCTTGAGTTATTTATGTCAGCGCTGGCACATCTGGAAACTGAACTGATGGCGCGGGAGTGGGC
>NW_008806555.1:0-200 GCF_000699105.1 Pygoscelis adeliae | reverse complement strand
CCCCCCCCGCTCCAAACCCTGCCCCGCACACCGGGGCTGCAGGACGGGATGGGGTTGGAGACCTCATATATTTTCCCAAAGGGGTCGAGGAGAATTAGGGATTCGATTCCCCTCGACCCCTTTGCAAACCCTAATTTCCCTTGAAGCCCTTTGCAAACCCCAGTTCCCCTCGCCCCCTTTGCAAACCCTAATTTGCAAAC
>NW_008806554.1:0-200 GCF_000699105.1 Pygoscelis adeliae | reverse complement strand
CCCAGCTCCTGGAGAACGAGGGGAGGGCTGTGGCCACAACAAGCTCCACTCCCCCACCCCGGAGGGCTGCCAGCTCCCCTCCCCCGGGGCACCTCCCCAGCCCGTGCCCCACACGCTGCCTCCTCCTGCCCAGGGCATCTCCCCGACCTCTCCTGGGGCACTCCCTGCCCAAGGTCCCCCACCACCCGACCCCCAAGGGT
>NW_008806553.1:0-200 GCF_000699105.1 Pygoscelis adeliae | reverse complement strand
GCTGATGCCAATATGTACCTGTTTGTTCTTCTCCTGCCCTTTGCACTGAAATGCTGCTTGGGCATTTGTCAGAGGAAATTACTTAAGCCCCGGTTGAGTTCATGCCTGTAGGAGGGGGAGCAATGGGAGAACCCAAACCCTTAACCCCAAACCCCTTTGCTGGCTCCCTGACCCGCTCTATACCGAGCCGGCAGTAAATC
>NW_008806552.1:0-200 GCF_000699105.1 Pygoscelis adeliae | reverse complement strand
TTTCCCTTCCCTGTCAAATTAGTGCCCCGATAAAGAGAACAAGGGATATAAATGTGATTTACTTCCTTTACCTCCTGTCATAAACATTTATGGCCGAGACCTAACGATGGATTTCAGGAGGCGGCCGGGCTCTTTGGGGTTTTGCGGTGTGACCCACACGGCGGGCGTTGGAAAGCCAAGCCCAGGGGAGCCCACGCTGC
>NW_008806551.1:0-200 GCF_000699105.1 Pygoscelis adeliae | reverse complement strand
AAAAATCGTGCGCGTTTCTCGCTTAAGTTACTTCGTCTGCCGCGGGGAGGATGAAGCGTTTTCGTCTCTGGGCCCGGTTGTGTCGGTTCCCTTCTGGACTTCGTAGATTTTTCTACTTCAGCAACGACCAACGAGGAAAAAAGCCTCGTTAGCAGCCGGGGTGTGAAGGTGTCTGTAGATTTGTAAAGAGCAAGAATTTT
>NW_008806550.1:0-200 GCF_000699105.1 Pygoscelis adeliae | reverse complement strand
TTTGCATCGGGAAGGCAATTAAGAGAAATTACTATAATGGCATCTGGAAGCCTGAAGTTTTTTTTTTTTGCTGTTGTTGTCGTTGTTTTTTCCTCGCTGTGCAATTGAGTTTAAAATAATTAAACAAAGGCAGAGGGAAATGACATCAATCTGGTAATTGCCCGTCCACCCTCCGCGCGCGGCTTCCCCGCGTCCCTGCC
>NW_008806549.1:0-200 GCF_000699105.1 Pygoscelis adeliae | reverse complement strand
TAACCCCCTCTGTCCCTCATCTTTGGGGACACCAGACTGATGGGACATCACGGTGTCCAGCCTGTGCAGACACAGGCTCCCTGGGATGGATGCTGGGTCTGGGAAAGGGTCCCCAAACACCGACCGAACCCCATAGATCAACCCTGCAGCCTTTGCCCCAGGGATTTAGGGCCCCTACACAGCAAGGAAAGGTGAGGACA
>NW_008806548.1:0-200 GCF_000699105.1 Pygoscelis adeliae | reverse complement strand
TAGTACTTAGTGTAAGAAGTACAAAGTACTAGAAAGCCTTTTATTTTCTGACATGAGGAAATGCAAAAGTTCTGTTTAGACCGTAGTCTGTAGCTTCAGTCATTGAGTGGGAAGGCAACAGCTCTGAGCTGCACAGTTCTAGACGGGGCATATAGATAGAGAAAAGTTGCCTTTGACATCTAGCTTTGAGTACTTGCCTG
>NW_008806547.1:0-200 GCF_000699105.1 Pygoscelis adeliae | reverse complement strand
AGGAAAGGAGGGGGCTTGTTTTGCAGGCTGAGAGTTTAAAATAAAAAAAGCTGAAGGAGAAAGAGAAGGCGAACGGGGAGAAGCAAATTCCCGGCGGGGAGGGGAGCGATGCCGGCGGCGTTGCTGGCTGTCCAGCACATGGCTGTCCTTTGGAGGGGAGCCGCGGCAGGGCGGGGGATGCGAGCGCAGGCTGCATGATG
>NW_008806546.1:0-200 GCF_000699105.1 Pygoscelis adeliae | reverse complement strand
GGCAGGTGTAGCTGTTTACCTTCCAAAACCAGGACTGAAATATATACCGTTACGAAGTGCATTGGTTTGGTGGAACTAAAGCAGTAACAGCGGGTTGCCCTTAACTGCAACTACAATGCACTTGCAACCTTTAGTTAGCCTAGTTTGAAAATTTCACACTTCCTTTTCTTTCGTTAGTTTGGTGGCACTTCCTCTACTGC
>NW_008806545.1:0-200 GCF_000699105.1 Pygoscelis adeliae | reverse complement strand
CCTGGAGCGGAGGCCACGCAAGGAGAAGCGGGGTGGTTCTGCCCTGAAGAGCCTGAGGGCCATTACAGCTGCCTGCGCTTCTTGGAGGGCCATTACAGGGAAGGGAAAGCCCAACTCCTCACAGTAGCGGCAGACAATGAACAAAGAGGGCAGTGGTCAGGTTGCTGTAGGGGGTTCACACTGGTCATTAGGAAAAAAAA
>NW_008806544.1:0-200 GCF_000699105.1 Pygoscelis adeliae | reverse complement strand
AACCTCCCACAAGTACCTCCCGGGGACCCCCACAAAGGGACACCCCAGCGGCTCTCTTACGAAAAAATCTCATTCCCTAACTATTGCACAAATTCATCTTGAGAGCATGAAACTGGATCAAGTTCCTTAAGATAGACAGATAGATAGATAGTGATACAGCTAGTTGACATCGTATACTGCATAGCCATGGTTCAGTCAGC
>NW_008806543.1:0-200 GCF_000699105.1 Pygoscelis adeliae | reverse complement strand
GGCGTCACTCTGCCTGTTGTGTCGATGCCCCTCCCGCTGGCTGCATTTTGTGGCGTGCAGGGATGAGTTTCCCGCCGGGACACCTCCAAATCCCTCCTCCCTCCCATTGGCGCATGGGAGACTCCGGCCCGGGGGCGGGGCTCCGCCGATTTCGGTTGATGGCGGCGGCGCGGCGATAGTAACGCTGCCTCCTTGCCCAT
>NW_008806542.1:0-200 GCF_000699105.1 Pygoscelis adeliae | reverse complement strand
ATCCCGGAATCGCTCCCTTTAGTTTTTGTTGTTGTTGTTCCTATTATTTAACTTTGCCGAACAGAAATCCCGAGGCCGAGTATAACACCGCAGCGTCGAGGACTGCCCTCACATCCTTTCTTTCAGCCCGCTTCTTCGTTCGCCGAAATAATTGCTCGGGAAGTAACCGGCTGGGAAACCCGCATTTAACGCGCTCGCAC
>NW_008806541.1:0-200 GCF_000699105.1 Pygoscelis adeliae | reverse complement strand
AGCTCTGGGAGGACGAGGCCAGGCTCCAGCAAGGGGAGAGTGTTGCGGCGAAGCCAACGCTCCGAGCCCCATCATTCCACTTTGATTCCTCTGAGGTTCCCCAGGCAGTTCCTGCGGTCCTCTCCCCCGGGATTTGCAAGTGCCCAGACTGGGAGAACACCCCAGAGGCCAGCTTCCCAGCCCCAGGCGGACTCACCGCC
>NW_008806540.1:0-200 GCF_000699105.1 Pygoscelis adeliae | reverse complement strand
GGGCCAAGTGGGGTGTCCCTGGGGGCGGAGAGGGGCTGGCTCCACCGTCCTGGGTGGGATGTGGTGGGATGCAGTGGGATGCATCCATGGGGCCATGCAGGAGGGTTTCTTGCAGGGTTGTGTTTCATGTAATAAAAGCTGGGTCAGCAGCTGCATGGGGGACTCGCGCAGGTTTTATTTTGTCTCCTCCATGTTCCCCC
>NW_008806539.1:0-200 GCF_000699105.1 Pygoscelis adeliae | reverse complement strand
CAGCTCTCCCCCCCCACTGTGTAGTCTGGGCTGCAAAAGCAACAGGGGCAGCTGGATTTGGCTCATGCCCGAAATCAGAGTCCCAAAGCACCGACCGGTGCTGTTTGCAGCAGCTGGGGACGTGCTGCGGGTTGCTGTGGGTTTGGGTCTCTGCCCTCGGCGTGGTGCACCCCGGGGTGCTCAGCTCCAACCCAGTTTCT
>NW_008806538.1:0-200 GCF_000699105.1 Pygoscelis adeliae | reverse complement strand
CTCGGTGCCTGGATAGATGAACCAGCAAATCCTCCACTACTTGGTGGTATATTACAAGCAAGAGAGATATTTAATAGAGGTACCGATGTACAGCGTAGAGAAGTATCTTGGGGACAGATTTAGGGCTGGAAGCTGTTCTCAATTACATCGCCGTTGATCTGGATTAACACCGTTTGGTATCAAAGGGAGGAGGACTCGCC
>NW_008806537.1:0-200 GCF_000699105.1 Pygoscelis adeliae | reverse complement strand
AAATCTCTCCCTAAAGTAAAGCAAAGGCATTGACACAGACAATTGCAAATATTAGGGAGAGAAGGGAGAAAATATAATTACATTTCAGTTCTGAGGGGACCGTGTTTGCTTTCCTCTGCTGTTCCCTGAGTGAGTGACTGCATGCAAAGGAGTACTCGGCTTGTAAGGTTTTTTAGTTTCCTTTTTTTTTTTTTTTTTTT
>NW_008806536.1:0-200 GCF_000699105.1 Pygoscelis adeliae | reverse complement strand
GTCCGTTCTCTGTCATCATTGGTATGAGGCACAATCCCTGAAGAGCCCAGCAGCCGTCGGGCGCTGGTGAGTTTTGGCCAAGCAGAAGCAGGGGGTGTTTCGGGAGGCCGGGGAGCAGAGCGGGGATGTCAGGCTGCCCCGGGGTCAGCGGAGGAGCACGTGGGGCCAGAGGCACTAAGAGAAAGCAGGGCCTTGTTTCA
>NW_008806535.1:0-200 GCF_000699105.1 Pygoscelis adeliae | reverse complement strand
TGCTCTGTTCCCTGAGTGGGAAGGAGGTGTGATGCAGCACTGTGTGTGCCTTGTTCGTGGAGAAGAGAGGATATAATTCAAACAGAGGTTGTAGGTAATTCAGTTCAAGCCTGTGATCCTCCCAAGCGTTGCTGAGCTGCTGAGTAAGTTGGATGTATCTACAGCTAAGTATCTCTTATGTGAGTGTTTGAATCTGTACG
>NW_008806534.1:0-200 GCF_000699105.1 Pygoscelis adeliae | reverse complement strand
TGGGTCAGGGGAGGCGGGAGGACAGAGGTGGGGATGGGGCGGTGGTCGAGAAGCGGTGGCGTCGTCGTGGTGGGTGGGGGTGCGTGGGGCCGTGCGGGTTGGTCGGGGCGGTTGGGCTAGTTGCTCATGGTGCGGGTGAGGTTGTGGAGGTGTTGGAAGCAGGCGCCAGCCTCGAGGCGGACGTGGTCCCAGGCGCAGGC
>NW_008806533.1:0-200 GCF_000699105.1 Pygoscelis adeliae | reverse complement strand
GCCCCTACCACCAGTACAGCGGGGCTTACAACCGCGTACAGAGCTCCGCCAGCCAGCCAGGTGAGAGCCGGGGGCGTGCGGGGAGCTTCCGCGGCCGCGGGGAGGCTGGGAGAGCGCGCCCCGGCAGAACCCTGCCCCGTGGACCGCGGGGATGCAGCTTTCCCTGAACCACGGGGAGAAATAAATTAAAAAAAATAAAA
>NW_008806532.1:0-200 GCF_000699105.1 Pygoscelis adeliae | reverse complement strand
CTGGGCCACAGGAGCCCCATGGCATTCAAGAATGACAAATGGCGAGTCCTGCAGCTGGAAGGGAGGAACCTCTTGCATAAGTACGGGCGGGGGACTGAACTATGCTACGATCTTAGAGCCCTTGAACCTCATCTGGGTAGATCTGCCTGCGGGGGAAGGGTCAGCCCTGGGGAGAGGCATGGAGGGTGGAAGGGAACAGA
>NW_008806531.1:0-200 GCF_000699105.1 Pygoscelis adeliae | reverse complement strand
TAAACGCGCCTTTCCTCCGCTAAGCGCTAACACCATCTGGTTATCTGCGAAACGGGGCGCGCGGGGTTTCTGTGACCCGCCCTGAAGTATTTTTTGCAGCTCAGCTCCGTCGTGGCCGAAAGCCGAGGGGAGCCGAGGACGAAGCGGCGCTGCCCCGGCGGGGCGGACCCCCCGCCCCGGCCCGGGCACCGGCAGGGCTC
>NW_008806530.1:0-200 GCF_000699105.1 Pygoscelis adeliae | reverse complement strand
AGGCACCCAGGGGTGGGTCCTGGCACCCCGAGTGTGAATCCTGGCACGTGGGACCCCAGGAGGGAGCCTGGCAGTTTGGGATGGGTCCTGGCACCCCAGAACACACCTTGGCATCTCCAGATGGATCCTGGCACCCCAAGATGGACCCTGGCACCCTGGGATGTATCCTGGCACCCAGGGGCAGACCCAGCAGGCTGGGA
>NW_008806529.1:0-200 GCF_000699105.1 Pygoscelis adeliae | reverse complement strand
CTCACCACCCCCTCCGAGCCCCACAGCCCTGCCTGTAAGCCATTCCGGCCATGCTCGGTGGTGGCCTGGCCGGGAAGTCCACGTTCCCCGCTCTTGGGTGGTATTTCCAGGCTCCTGCCCAGGCAGGCAGCTGCGGAGGTTCCCTGCCATCAACTCTTACTTTCACTCTCACCCACTGCCCTCCACACCTAAACTGGAGC
>NW_008806528.1:0-200 GCF_000699105.1 Pygoscelis adeliae | reverse complement strand
TGTGGCCTCGAGTGTCCACTCAACATGCACAAGGTGCGGGACAGGGAGGGGCAGCTGGGGGGCAGCTGCACTTGGGGGCACTCCCCAGACACAGGGAGCTGCAAGGGACGGCCCTGGCTGCAGGAGGGGGGTATGCGGCTGCCCTGTGCTGGGCGGGTCTGGGTGTCCCTGTGGGGTGGCCGGTTGCCACTCTCAGCCTG
>NW_008806527.1:0-200 GCF_000699105.1 Pygoscelis adeliae | reverse complement strand
CGGGGAAGCGGGACCGTCCCGGCTCTTCTGAGGGCTTTTCCAGGCCCGGGGAACCTCCGGCCCGCTAGGCACCGGGCAGCCCTGAAGTGCTCGGAGGCACAGTGTCCCTTTCACCCCGTCGCCGCCGGCTTCACGGCACTGAGCAGGCACGTCCTGTGCGGGGCTGGGGCGGCCGCCGCGTGCTGGCTGCCGGGCCATGG
>NW_008806526.1:0-200 GCF_000699105.1 Pygoscelis adeliae | reverse complement strand
ACCGCATCGCGCGGGGGGGGGGCGAGCATTGCCCTCCCTCGAGTTGCACAGCGAGCAAACACCGTGAGAAATCTCGTCAGGTGGGCTCTAAAGCGAAGCGCTGGCTCTCCCTGCTCTGCCTCTGGGAGGGAGGACGCCCTGCCCTGAAGTCCTGGGGGTCCCGGGCTCGGTTTCCCTGGAGGGCGCAGGCGGGGGGGGGC
>NW_008806525.1:0-200 GCF_000699105.1 Pygoscelis adeliae | reverse complement strand
GTGGAGCCAGACTCTTTAGTGAGGCAAATGCCAGGAGAATGAAAGACAGTGGTCATAAAGTGAATCAGGGGAGATTCTGATGGGACAGAAAGGAAAAAAAAAGATCACTATGAGGATAGTTAAACTTTGGAAGAGGTTGCCCAGAGAGGCTGTGCACTGTGCGTCTTTGCAGGTTTTCAAGACCAGGCTGGACAAAGCCC
>NW_008806524.1:0-200 GCF_000699105.1 Pygoscelis adeliae | reverse complement strand
TTTCAGGGGGTTTCAGTTTAGGAAGGAGGGGGGGAAAATATCTATATCTTCCTTTTTTCCCATCCTCTTTGTCCCCCTGCGACGCCGTGTTTGTTTAGCTACGCGCCCGTATCCTGCTCCCTTCCTGCCTTCTCCTTCTTTCTGGCCATTTATTTATTTGTCTCCAACGCCGAAACCCGCGGGTCGCTCGGAAATGCGGC
>NW_008806523.1:0-200 GCF_000699105.1 Pygoscelis adeliae | reverse complement strand
TAAAAGTATAATTTAGAGCGGTCATCATGGAAAACCTCATGATTCTGAAATCACAGTGGAGATAGGAATTTTTCTTTACGTCAGCTTGAAAAGAAATATTCCCGGAGCTGAAGTAATAAAATCTGGCAGCTCACCTTGCCTTTCTGGTATCCTATACTGATAAGCTGAAATTCTGTCCATCACTATAATGTAAAATAGAA
>NW_008806522.1:0-200 GCF_000699105.1 Pygoscelis adeliae | reverse complement strand
GGGGCTGGAGGGGGCAGAGGTGCTGTCTCCCCATGGCCTTGGTTGCTAGTGGAGTCACATGCTTGCGCATGGCCCCGCCAGAGCTAAACCACCTGGGTAATCACCCGTGTTTTACTGAACGCACTCAGTGGTCAATATTTCCAGGTGATCTGTGTTAATTTATTGTATTCAGCCACCAAAGGGAGTTGTACTGGGAGCAG
>NW_008806521.1:0-200 GCF_000699105.1 Pygoscelis adeliae | reverse complement strand
CTTTGAAAACTGCGAAACCCAGTCAAACCCGGCCCACCGCTTCTCAAGAACAAAATCCCGTTCGACACGTCCCACCTAGCACCGTGCACGGTCCCTGGGGAGCAGAGCCAGGCTGCTCCATCCCATCCCCCAGCTTTGGGGGCTGGCTGTGCTGGGGAAGGGGGTGCCCCTCCCTCCTGGGCCAACCCCCCTTGCTGCAG
>NW_008806520.1:0-200 GCF_000699105.1 Pygoscelis adeliae | reverse complement strand
GGGCAGAAGGTCAGGACTGAGCCGAGCCCGGCTCAGTCTGTGAACGGTGGCTGGCCTGAACAGTGCTGGGAACAGGGCTCCTCAGAGGAAAATGCAGAGGTCAGACGCGCCCTGGCCCACCCCTTGGATGGTAGCAGAGTCACCCGGACCAGAATAGGGTGTTGGCAGCCGAGCTTCCCAACTTTTGCACTCCAGAACAG
>NW_008806519.1:0-200 GCF_000699105.1 Pygoscelis adeliae | reverse complement strand
GCCCATCTGCTCGGTGCTGCTTCCCCCAGTCAAGAGTAAGCTGCCAGGACCCCACTGGCCTCCCCAGTGGGAGAAGCTGTTAGCCTGGGGAGAGAGAAACACCCCATCTGCCTCTGGCTGAATCTGACCTACCTGCAGTCACAGAGAGCCTCTGTGTCAGGACGGCTGTTCCCTCTCATTCAATACAAAAAACTTACAGG
>NW_008806518.1:0-200 GCF_000699105.1 Pygoscelis adeliae | reverse complement strand
AACCCTTCTTGTCCCACTGCCCTCTCTGCCCGGAGGCTGGGGCCGTCCCGGTCCATGTCCGGCAGAGGGGAGCCCCCGCCGTGGCCCACCCATACAGATCCTGGAGCACCAAGGTGCCAGAGGACCTTTTCCCAGGAGGTTTCCGTGAAGACAGGACTGTAACGCCTTTCCCCGATCTCCTACCAGCACCAGCCCCCGGC
>NW_008806517.1:0-200 GCF_000699105.1 Pygoscelis adeliae | reverse complement strand
ACCCCATCCCGCCGGGGTCACCCCCAAGGAGTGCAGAGGGGCCGGGAGGAGGTCAGGGTGGGTGCCCAGCATCTGGCCACTCACCCCAGGTCCCCATGCCAGGGGCTTTGGGGGGACCTTGACCCGCTGCCCCCACCCCAGGCTGTGTTGTGACCCCTGTGTGGGGAGAGGATGGGCTCGGGGGGCTTCATGGGTGCATG
>NW_008806516.1:0-200 GCF_000699105.1 Pygoscelis adeliae | reverse complement strand
TTTTTTTTTTTTAATCAAAGTTAGCTGATGCATACCATGTGTCAAACTTGTGAGATTCAAGTGCCTAAGAGACCTGCCATTTTGTGCTCTAATCGACCTCTTATGAATAGGAGCCGTGCATAATGCTGCGAGGAGCGTTGTGACATTCAAGTAGGCACTAAATGTCAGGCCAGGTCTCAGCCCTTTCGGGGGGAGCGGAG
>NW_008806515.1:0-200 GCF_000699105.1 Pygoscelis adeliae | reverse complement strand
TTCCCCATTTCTTCCTTTTTCCCCCCATTCCTCCACCTTCTTCTCCCATTCCTTCACCTTCTTCCCCGTTTCTTCTCCTTTTCCCCCATTTCTGAACCCTTTTCCCCCATTTCTCCATCTTTTCCCCCATTTCTTCACCATTTTCCCCCATTTCTTCATCTGTTTCCCCATTTCTTCACTGTTTTCTCCCATTTCTTCAC
>NW_008806514.1:0-200 GCF_000699105.1 Pygoscelis adeliae | reverse complement strand
CTGCCGCCATCATGCCCAGCCCCGTGGACTCAGCCGCTCTCCCTTGCCTTCCTCCAACAGCCCTTGGCATGGATGAGACGGAGAGCCCCTACGAGAACATGCAGTCGGCGCCAGCAGGGCAGGACGGGGATGGGGCCCAGCCCAGTCCAGGTGAGTGCCCGGCTGGAGCCCAGGGACCCAGGGAGGTCCTGGCACGGGTA
>NW_008806513.1:0-200 GCF_000699105.1 Pygoscelis adeliae | reverse complement strand
TGGTGGGATGGCACCCATGACAGGAGCGTCACAATGAAGGGAAACTGGCTCTTTAGGAAGGACAGGCTAGGGCAACAAGGAGGGGAAGTTGCCCTTTATGTGAAAGGGCAGTTGGAGTGCATCAAGCTCTGCTTGGGGATGGATGAGGAACCGAATGAGAGTTTATGGGGAAGGATTAAAGAGAGGACAGGTAAAGGTGA
>NW_008806512.1:0-200 GCF_000699105.1 Pygoscelis adeliae | reverse complement strand
CCTAGCGAAGGAACCGGCGCTTCGGTGCTCGTCTGCCTTCTGATAGCAAAGACTTGAACCCGCCGTGACACGCCAGCGCCGTCACCGCACCGCCTCCCCGCCGGCTGCGCCCGCTCGGTAACAACGATTGGAAAGGACCCAGTTACTAACGAATCGGTAGGACCGATTTATTTACCTTCTAAATTAAAAAAAAAAAAAAA
>NW_008806511.1:0-200 GCF_000699105.1 Pygoscelis adeliae | reverse complement strand
AAAAAAATATTCCTTGCTCCACAAAACATTGACAAGTAATTTTTGTCTGCATCTTCTGGGGGGGTGGGGTGGGGGTGTGTGTGGAATCAATCTTATTTTTAGCAGCAATTTAAACCCACTAAAAATTGAAAAGTTTAATTTTCAAGCATAATTTTTTTTTCCACATAGAACATTTTTCATTAAAATCAAAATTCAGTGGG
>NW_008806510.1:0-200 GCF_000699105.1 Pygoscelis adeliae | reverse complement strand
AAGGGCCACCCACCTGCCCCAAGCCTCTGGGCCAGCCCAGGCACACAGGGGAGCGGCTGCATGTGCTCCCCGGGGAGCTGAGCATCCTGCTGAGCATCCCCAGGCAGGCCGGGCTGGCACTTTGCTAGCAGCCACCCGAGAAAGGTTTTAAAACCAGCCTGGTTTGATGAGATGAGGCAACTGCCCCACCGGAGCACAGC
>NW_008806509.1:0-200 GCF_000699105.1 Pygoscelis adeliae | reverse complement strand
GGGCAGTGGTGAAACATAAGGAAGAAATTCTGAGTTTATTAGAAAGTATAAAAGCCCCTGCTGCTATAGCTATTACGCATTGCAAAGCTCATCAGTCAGGACAAACCACTCGAGCAAGGAAATAAGCTGGCTGATGTAACTGCAAAGCAGGCTGCAGAAAAAGACATAGAGGAGAAAGTGCTAGCTACAGTGCCAGAAAA
>NW_008806508.1:0-200 GCF_000699105.1 Pygoscelis adeliae | reverse complement strand
TGAAATGCTGCCCCAAAACACAGCCCTGAAACAACAGGAAACAACCCCAAAACTGCCCCAAACCGCCCCAAAGCATGGCCCTGATACCCCAAAATGCACCAGAACACCCCAAAACTGCCCTGAACCCCCCTAAACCCCCCTCCTCTGTGCCACAATCAGGGGTGCCCGATTCTCCCCTACAGGGCTGGACCAATTTTGCC
>NW_008806507.1:0-200 GCF_000699105.1 Pygoscelis adeliae | reverse complement strand
CAAGGTGGGGGCTTGGGAGGGCTTGGGGTTTTTCATCTGGATGGGGGTTTGGGGTTTGATTTTGGATTCCCACCCACATGAGTAAGGGTTTGGGATTTTCATCTGGATGGGGACTTGGGGAACAGTTTGGGATTCCTACCTGCATGGGGGAAATTTGGGATTTTTACCAGGGTGGACATTTGGGGGTGGATTAGAGATTT
>NW_008806506.1:0-200 GCF_000699105.1 Pygoscelis adeliae | reverse complement strand
TCATTATATCTTCCAGTAAAGAAGACCCAAGCCATATTTCCTGAGTAAAGCAGTGTAGGAAGTGTCTCGCAACTGTGAGACACCTCATCTCAGCACAGACAGCCATCTTCGGCTGGGACAAATTACAGTTGTTCCATCTTCGCCTGTACAGCTACTGGGACAAACATCTTCTTGAGGCAGTTATTCTCAAATCCCATTTG
>NW_008806505.1:0-200 GCF_000699105.1 Pygoscelis adeliae | reverse complement strand
CTATCCCAGCCAAAACCAGCACAGTATGCTAACATGCATATAAATGGAGTATAGAAATGATGTATCACTAGCATAACTGTTACAGTATATGAATTGTTAGATGTGACATGGCATATCCTTTTGCTAGCACAACACTTTATTACTTTTTTATGGTAGAAACATCAGCTTCTGAATGTCCCTGCCCATGGCAGGGGGGTTGG
>NW_008806504.1:0-200 GCF_000699105.1 Pygoscelis adeliae | reverse complement strand
GAGGAGGAGGAGGAGGAGGAGGTCAGAATGGCTGCCACGCTTTATCCCAGCGTGGGGATGGTTTTCCTGCTGGTGCCACAGGGGTTGGATGGCACCGGGTCGTTGGGAGGGGTTCACCTCTGCGAGCAGGGATGGGGAGTACTGATATCCCCACGGGAGCGGTGCGGGACCCAGGGGTGCAGAGCAGCGGCTACAACCTG
>NW_008806503.1:0-200 GCF_000699105.1 Pygoscelis adeliae | reverse complement strand
TTTTTTTTTTTTTTTAAGCTCCTTTTTTCTTTTGCTTTCCCCCGGCTTTCTCGTGAAAGGAGGCAATAAACCGATCAGAAATGCATGCCAAGAGAGCAGCTCTGTTACCTGGTTCGCTCCCACATCCTTTTTCCAACGCCCCAGAGACGGCCCTCATGGTTTGGGTGGTTTCTTCCAAAGTGAGAGGTCTGGGGGAGGGG
>NW_008806502.1:0-200 GCF_000699105.1 Pygoscelis adeliae | reverse complement strand
CCCATTTTGGTTGGGATTTAGCTGGTTTTGCAGGCAGAGCTGTGCCCTCATGCCTGCCCAGTGCCCAGCTGGGCACCCCGAGGTTTCCACCCTTGTGTGCCTCACCCCAGGTTTGCTTTAGGCTATATGCAAAGCAAAAAAAGACAGTGCAGCTTGCACAGGCTTCCTGGCGGTGACGAGGCTGGGTTTGGGGCAGCTGG
>NW_008806501.1:0-200 GCF_000699105.1 Pygoscelis adeliae | reverse complement strand
GCTACAGCATCCACCAGGAGCCACGGAAGAGCATCTTAAAGCTCCGACGCTCCCTCGAATAAACTCCAAACAGTATTTGCAATTGAGATTCTCCCCCCGCCCCCCTGTTCCCCCGAGAGGATCAGTTCTGCCTAGGAAAACGGCTCGGGAAATAATACAGTGGCGAGGTCTCCACAGCCTGCCGGAGGAGCCTCCGGCAG
>NW_008806500.1:0-200 GCF_000699105.1 Pygoscelis adeliae | reverse complement strand
CTGGAGCGAGTCCAACAAAGGGCCACAAAAATGAAAGTACTGGAACATCTGTCACACAAAGCAAAACAGAGAGCTGGCACTGTTCAGCCTGAGGAAGAAAAGGCTCAGGGGGATCATGTCAATGTGTATAAATACCTGACTGGGAGAAGTAAAGAAGACAGAACCAGACCATTCTCAGTGGTGCCCAGTGACAAGACAAG
>NW_008806499.1:0-200 GCF_000699105.1 Pygoscelis adeliae | reverse complement strand
TCATCCCGAGCCACTGCCAGCTCCCCCCCGTCTTCTGTAAGGGGGTGGGGGGCCGCCCCCCAAAATAATCCCAAGCCATTTCTCATTCAATCACCCCATCCCGCCCCCCAAGCACTTTCTTTTAAAGCTCCTGACACTGTGGGACCCGCATCACCCTCCCAATATTTATTCTAGAAGGCTCACATGACAGAACAGCCCGA
>NW_008806498.1:0-200 GCF_000699105.1 Pygoscelis adeliae | reverse complement strand
AAAGAATTTGTCAATGATGTCTATGAGTGACAGAAACCGAGCTGATGGTGAAGGCAATTGCAGGACAGAAAATGAAATCAACTTATCCAGCCTCAGAGAAAGCATCAGGCTTGTGCTGCTCATCAGGAAGATCTTGTCCAGGTTTCTCTTGGATGCGCCTCTTGCAGACCCCAAAGAATTTGTCAATGATGTCTATGAGT
>NW_008806497.1:0-200 GCF_000699105.1 Pygoscelis adeliae | reverse complement strand
TCATCAATAGACCACTCAGTCTCCGTGGCTCAACCACACCTCTGCCAATCAAGAGGTGGGCTCTCATTCTAGTGAGCTAACTTAATTTCAGTTCTGGATCAGAGAATGGATACAAGATAATGAGCTTCCCTCTTGTTTCTAAAAGCTGGGCAGTGACTTCTGACTGGAGATAAAGTAGATTTCTGCTTCAGAAAAGCTAC
>NW_008806496.1:0-200 GCF_000699105.1 Pygoscelis adeliae | reverse complement strand
CAGCGCAACTGAGCCCATGCTCTGACCAGCTGCAGAGACCCTGATGATGGCCCCAAAGACCCCCGAGCCTCAGCCATGAGCTCCCAGCCTCGCACATCCCCTAACCCCACACAGGGTCGGAGCAAGCCTGGGATCGGGACCCCCTTGGACTGCGCCCGACCTCGGCAGGGCAGGTCCCAGGGGGCACTGTTGATGTTACT
>NW_008806495.1:0-200 GCF_000699105.1 Pygoscelis adeliae | reverse complement strand
CCGGGGAATTGATGCAACTTTTGATACGGTGTCGTTTTGAAAACCAAACACTGCAGGATATTTTGCAACTTACAGCTTCGTGTGGGAATCTGTGTGGCTTTTAGACATCTGAACAACAATGTCATGAGCTCCGTAACAAGTTCCGTGTACTCCTTCTTGTGTACGTTTTCATCCTTGACATTGTGTGACGCGATAGTTTC
>NW_008806494.1:0-200 GCF_000699105.1 Pygoscelis adeliae | reverse complement strand
GCCCTTGCACAGTGCATATCAGCTTGTGAGACCCACTTATTTAAAATACACACATTTAAGGGGTGCAAATTTACACGCGTGTGCATCTGTGCATGCAAATGCACTCAGGCTCCATGCAAGGCGGGGGAATGGCTCCTTCCAGCAGCGAGCAAGCCCCCCCTGACCCCATACGTCCTCCCCGCAGCCTCCCCAGCCATGGC
>NW_008806493.1:0-200 GCF_000699105.1 Pygoscelis adeliae | reverse complement strand
AGTCCCAGCTCTCCCAGCCTTTCATCACAGGAGAGATGCTCCAGTCCCCTCTAACCATCTTTGTAGCCCTTTGCTGGACCCTCTCCAGGACCTCCATTTCTCTCTTGTGAGACTGGGGAGCCCAGGCCTGGACACAGCACTTGAGGTGTGGCCTCACCAGTGCTGACTGGAGGAAGGATCCCCTCCCTCCACCTGCTGGC
>NW_008806492.1:0-200 GCF_000699105.1 Pygoscelis adeliae | reverse complement strand
AACGCTTCGCCCGGACGCAGCGCTCCTCCATCGAATTTTCAAGCATTTTAGAAGAGGAGACTGTATCGATTCTCATTTTCGGGTGGAGGAGCCGAGGCGGGGGGAGGGAAGCCGCTTGCCCAGCAGGCCAAAGCGGAGCCAGGAACGGACCCCAAGTGCCCGAATTCCAGGCCGGGGAACGGCTGATGGGGTTATCCCGA
>NW_008806491.1:0-200 GCF_000699105.1 Pygoscelis adeliae | reverse complement strand
GGGTGGATGGATGGATGGATGGATGGAGACGGGTGGGTGGAGATGGATGGATGGGTGGATGGAGATGGGTAGATAGAGATGTATATATGGATGGAGATGATGGAGACGGATAAATGAATGGAGCTAGATGGATGGAGATGGGTGGCTAGAGATGGGTGGAAGGGAGGAAGAGAGGAAGGGAGGAAGGAAGGAAGGGAGGA
>NW_008806490.1:0-200 GCF_000699105.1 Pygoscelis adeliae | reverse complement strand
TTTTTTTTTTTTCCTTTGACTTTTCAACTTTGCTCTCTTCCTCCTCTTTGCTGCTGCTACTGTCTCCTGCTTGCACCGCGCAAGCACGCAGCCCACTCGAGAGCTCCGTGCCCTGCCTAGCAACCCGCACGTTGGATGATGAAATCCGAGTGCAGCGCAGCCCCAGCGTGGGATGGCTCAGTAAGTCACGGGCAGGGGTA
>NW_008806489.1:0-200 GCF_000699105.1 Pygoscelis adeliae | reverse complement strand
TAAAACCAGAGTGTATTTCCCCGGCAGGTACCTAAAGGAATAACCCTGCGGTTTGCTCTCCCGTTTTGATCTGTCGGCCCCTTTTCGTTCGTAGGTAGGCTTTTGTGTGTGCGTTTTGATTCTCAAAAGTAGCTACAAATTACTTGTCGTTATTTCTTGTAAAGATCTAAGAAATTATCTGAATTCGCAGCCTGATACCA
>NW_008806488.1:0-200 GCF_000699105.1 Pygoscelis adeliae | reverse complement strand
GGGACCTTTCCCTTCAGAAGACACCGCGGGATACCTGGGGGCAGGGACTGCTTCAGCTTCTCAGCCTTCTCCTTGTCCGTGATGACCAGGGTGTACAGGTACCGGCTGCAGCGCACCTTGAACTTCACATTGTCCTTGTTCTTCTTGATCTTGACCGCTGCAGGATGAAGGAACAGGTCAGCAGGACGGCAGCGACCCCG
>NW_008806487.1:0-200 GCF_000699105.1 Pygoscelis adeliae | reverse complement strand
CGCCACCCCAGCCTTCCCCCCGCTCCTGTATGGAAATGTATCTCCCTGTATGTAAATCCGTCGAGATTTCTGCCTCTCTATCCCCCAGCCTCGCGTATTTATTTCGAGGGGGCCTGCTGCGAGGGTTTGTCTCGGGGCGGGGGTGGATCGGCGGATCGCAAGTCTCATTTTTCTTTCCCCCGTCGGGTTTTTTGGGCCGC
>NW_008806486.1:0-200 GCF_000699105.1 Pygoscelis adeliae | reverse complement strand
GCCGTGGAAGCTGCTTGGTCGCTGCCTACCTTTCAGGTGTGGGGCAAGCGGCCCCCGCGGCGCCGCCCAGTGCCCCGGGGGAAGGCAGCCCCCGTACCCCTACTCCCAAGCCCCTGCCCTCGCCCCTGCGTTACTGGGACAGCAGGTTGTCGTTGTGTTACCGTAAGTCGGCAGATATCAGTTTTATATATATATATATA
>NW_008806485.1:0-200 GCF_000699105.1 Pygoscelis adeliae | reverse complement strand
GTGCCCCCCCCCCCAGGCCCAGCCGACATCCAGCATCTCCGTCTTCAGAGAGGAAGGGCTGAGCCCGGCCAACTCGTGTCACCGATGCCCGGAGCCCGCTTACTTGGTGAACTGCCGGAGCTTGGCCTCGATGCTGCGGTGCCGCATGCACATGCGGGTCAGCGCGGAGCCGATGTCCCTCGTGGCACCTGGAGGGGAGC
>NW_008806484.1:0-200 GCF_000699105.1 Pygoscelis adeliae | reverse complement strand
AGGTCCTGTGTCCCTGGGAGATGCTGGGGACAAGGTCCTGCTGCAACGCGGGGCCAGGAGCCCCCCGAAAGCCCTGTCCCGGGGTAGCAGGAGGGAACCTCATCCATGAGGGGTAGGGGGATGCGCTGCGGCAGGAGCAAGCCCCCGCGGAGCCCTGCTGCCGCCTCCCTGCGCCTGGGACCGCTCAAAGTGCCCGGCTT
>NW_008806483.1:0-200 GCF_000699105.1 Pygoscelis adeliae | reverse complement strand
CAGGGGAAGGGCAGGGAAGGACCGGGATGTGGAAGAGGGGCAACAGGGCCCTGAAGGCCTGGGACTCATGGCAGCTCTTGCTCTTGGCACTGCCAGGAGAATTCGACAGTTCAGACATTTCTTGTTTCTCCTCCCTTCCTTTTCTGTAACTCCGGTCACTTGGCTGCCCTGCACCTAAGAGAATATGTGGGTGTCTTACA
>NW_008806482.1:0-200 GCF_000699105.1 Pygoscelis adeliae | reverse complement strand
GGCCACAGGTCCTGCCAGGAGCCTGCTCTTGCATGAGCTCTCCAAGGGCTGCAGCTTTCTTCAGGGCATATCTACCTGCTCTGGCAATCGGTCCCCCATGGCCTGCGGAGTGGATACTTGCTCCGCCATGGTCCTCCATGGACACAGGCAACAACCTGTGTCACCACGGTTTTCACCATGGGCTGCAAGGGAATCTCTGC
>NW_008806481.1:0-200 GCF_000699105.1 Pygoscelis adeliae | reverse complement strand
GGCAAGGAGCTCCAGCCAGCTCAGGGCACGCGGCCACGCTGGCTCCACCAAGGTGCACGCTTGGGCTGAAGCCATCCCACGTCCCCCATTCTGCAGACTAGGGGCAGGTTGGGTCACTTCCCCGCCAACATTAAACAAAGAACATTAAACGGGCACAACCCCCCTCCCCAAACCATTAAAACAAAGTTGACAGTAACTCC
>NW_008806480.1:0-200 GCF_000699105.1 Pygoscelis adeliae | reverse complement strand
TCCCGTGGAGCCGGGACCAGCTGCCAGCCACAGCCCCCAGGACATCCCCGCAGCACTGGGGGAGTCAAGCCCACCGGTTGGGGGATGGCACCCATTGCGTCGGCTGCTTTGGGAGGAGGGCTTGCCCTCCAGCTGGTGTCCCCAGCAAAGGCCACGTGTCACCTGGAGGCAGAGGCTCTCCAGGAGCAGCTGGGAAGGGC
>NW_008806479.1:0-200 GCF_000699105.1 Pygoscelis adeliae | reverse complement strand
CCCCTGCTCTTCCCCTGCTCTCCGTCGTTTCCCTGCCGTGAGCACTGCGGAAGTGCACCGATTAGCCGAGACCTTGAGCGTACCCGAAATGCATTAGAGTTAAGTAATTCAGTTATGGCGTTAACATGGGGATCTGGGAGAGAGGCAGGTGTGAGAGATGCTTGGAAATGCCGGGGAGGCAGCTCCCAGCTGCAGGGCGA
>NW_008806478.1:0-200 GCF_000699105.1 Pygoscelis adeliae | reverse complement strand
TTTAACGTCTTCTGCTGTAACTGGCTCTCCTGGTTTTCTCACACCTTCTAACAACTCAGCATTGGGAAATCCTTCATGCTCATCCCCTTTTCTTCTCTTCCAGTGTTTTTTATGTTTATTTCCTTTGTCATCTCCCAGTGGATTCTCCATCTCCTTCTCTTTTGATTTTGCAGGATCTTTGATGCCATGGCTCTCTCTTC
>NW_008806477.1:0-200 GCF_000699105.1 Pygoscelis adeliae | reverse complement strand
CGCCGGCCGGCACTGCTCCGAGAGACACCGCAGGTGCACGACTGAAACACAGACCTGCTTATGCATAAAAACGGGACGCGTTTGTAAAACGTGACCGAGCTGGAGCAGCCGCCTACGGGAAGGGAGCGGGCCCCTGCCTTCCGTGGGGCCAGGGACAAAATAAAAACCAACACACACACACACGCCCCCAACCCCGCACT
>NW_008806476.1:0-200 GCF_000699105.1 Pygoscelis adeliae | reverse complement strand
TCCCCGACCCTGTGCCCCGGGGCAGCCTGTCCCCCACTCGGTTCTTCCCATGAAGGAGCACAAACATGGGCTCGGCCATCCCTGGGAAGAGCTTGAGCTTCTCCCAGGGCAGGGAGGCAGCCTGGGGTTGCACAGCCAGTCTGCCACCAGCGTCCTTCAGCCCCGTGAGTCCACCTGGGCAGCCCAGGGCAGGGCAGGGC
>NW_008806475.1:0-200 GCF_000699105.1 Pygoscelis adeliae | reverse complement strand
GGAGTCTCGATTCGGGGCGAGGAACGAGGCCTCAGGAACGTTGAAACAGATTTACCTTGATCTCCTACAGGCCCTTCGGAAACGGAGGAGCCACGTTTGACGCTAGCCACGAACTTTTAGTGCCCCTTTAGGTAAGAAGTGGTCTGCCAACGTTAGGATGTTAATCAGAAAACGCCTTGGAAACCCCCGGCCGTCTTTAC
>NW_008806474.1:0-200 GCF_000699105.1 Pygoscelis adeliae | reverse complement strand
CTTCTTCCTTTACTATTCTTATGGCCAACCGAGGTAGAGCAGGATAAGAACGTCTTGACCACCATAGGTCAACAGACCTCGCAGGGCAGGCGGAAGTAAGCTGTTGAATGAGTCCATCGCTGCGGCACTGCTCTGTCAGTAGTCAAAGGCCAGAGAGGAAAAGGCAACTCGTTTCTTCTTGTCATTTCAGGAGGAGCTCT
>NW_008806473.1:0-200 GCF_000699105.1 Pygoscelis adeliae | reverse complement strand
GGGGGTGCAAGGGGCACGCGCAGGGCATGCGTGGGGCTGGGCAGCAGGCAGGCAGTGCTCACTGCAGTGCCCGTGCTCAGGGCTTTCCGTAGTGCCGGTGCTGCTGCAGTACCAGTGCTGGTGCTGGGTGCAGTGCCGGTGCCAGTGCTCGATGGGGTGCTGGTGCTCAGTGGGGTGCTGGTGCTGATGCTCAGTGCGGT
>NW_008806472.1:0-200 GCF_000699105.1 Pygoscelis adeliae | reverse complement strand
GGCACTGACCTCGTGGGGGAGTGCTGCTCCGAATCCGAGCTCTGCGAGCGGGCAGGGGGGTTGCTGCTCCGCTTCACCCAGGCGTTCTCCTTGGGCGGTGGCGCAGGCATCACCTTCAGGGGCTGCTTCTCCTCCTTCGGCTTGGAGGTGGGAGAAGGGGCATCGTCCTCTTTGGCGAACGTCTCGTTCTCCAAAGACTT
>NW_008806471.1:0-200 GCF_000699105.1 Pygoscelis adeliae | reverse complement strand
CGCCTTCCCCATCACGCACCAAGCCTGTCCAGAAGCTCCTCCCGGGTCATGACGTCCAGGTCCGCATCGGCAAGCAGAGCGTGGCCCAGCTCCTCCGGCGAGGCCAGGCTGCGCCGCAGGTGCCCGTTCTCCACCTCCAGGCTGGCGACGTGCTGGCGCAGGGACAGGAGGTCCCCCGCCATCCGCTTCAGCGCCAGGCG
>NW_008806470.1:0-200 GCF_000699105.1 Pygoscelis adeliae | reverse complement strand
CCCAGGCAATGCCCCCAGGGTGGCAGCTCTGGATGCCCCAACACGCTCCTGTAAAGCACCGTGGATTTCCCCTTCCCCAAAGCAGACCGCCTGGGTCGTGCTGGGCGCAGGCGCTGCAAGGGCTGGCTCCTGCAGCAGGAAGGAGCCAAGTGTCCCCCTAGTCCCTGTGGGAAGGGGCCCCTTTCCCGAGGGCTGCTCGT
>NW_008806469.1:0-200 GCF_000699105.1 Pygoscelis adeliae | reverse complement strand
GCCCCGCAGAGCGTCTTCCCCAGCCTGGAGAACTTCAAGGTGAGCTCCGGGCATGGTCCCCCAGGAGGCAGGATGGGGCAGGGGAGGGGACAAGGGACCCCCATGGGTACAGGGTGTCTGATGGCTACCTCCCTACGAGGGCAGAGCAGCCCTCCCTGGCTGGGAATGGGTAAATACCAGGTTGGATGTGGCCACGGGTG
>NW_008806468.1:0-200 GCF_000699105.1 Pygoscelis adeliae | reverse complement strand
CCCCCCCGCCCCGGCCCACCACCAAGCTGTTATCCCCCCACCGTACAATCAACAGTTATAACGGCCCAGAGCATCTCTGCGAGAGACAAAATGAGCTCCCCAAGCGTTGACGACGGCCCAGGGCGGGAGGCCATGAGGAAGTTCTCTGAAAGCGGAGGCCCTGGGGATGGGGCGGTTAGGTGAGGCAGATACAGCGCCGG
>NW_008806467.1:0-200 GCF_000699105.1 Pygoscelis adeliae | reverse complement strand
GTGGGGAACGGGACAGCCCGGTGCGGGGTACGGGCTCTCCCGGTAAGGAACGGGGCAGCCCGGTGCGGGACAGCCCGGTACAAGATACAGGCTCTCCCGGGAGGGGGGGCGGAATTAGGGCAGCCCGGTGCAGACTGCGGGCTCTCCCTGGGGGGGAATAGGGCACCGTGGTGCAGGGCAGCCCGGTGCAAGGTAAGGGC
>NW_008806466.1:0-200 GCF_000699105.1 Pygoscelis adeliae | reverse complement strand
GAGAAGAAATTCTTAAAAGCAATCTTTAAAGAACTCCAAATCTTCACTACATGGAGGAAGAAGGATAGTTTACATACTTATGGGTAATTTATAGGCTTTATAAGTCACCACCTAACGATGCTGTTACATATTCTTGTAGCTGTTGGGATAAGCTTCCTTTGACCGGCAAGGTTATTTTTCAAAGGATTCCTGCCTCTAGG
>NW_008806465.1:0-200 GCF_000699105.1 Pygoscelis adeliae | reverse complement strand
GTCCTGGTCCAGTGAGGGGACCCCCATTCCCTACCAGGACCCTCACCCACACACCGGCACCCCTGCCCACCCCACCTTGTTGTTGTCACCCTGCCCCGCCAGGTCCTTGCACCGCCCAGGAGTTGCTGCAAACCCATTAAACAGATGCTCTGGTGTCGGTACCCGGGTGGTGTCACAGTGGGTGCCCCCTGTTACCGGCA
>NW_008806464.1:0-200 GCF_000699105.1 Pygoscelis adeliae | reverse complement strand
CCGCGGCCCCTGCGCGGTGCAGGAGCTGCCACGGGTGGACGCAGCGCCAGAGCGTGCGGTGCCCCAGGTCCTGTTTTGATACGTGCCTCTCTCGCGTCACCCATCACCCGGCTATGCTGGCAGTGGGTCACTGCCGCGGCGGGGCTCGCAGCTGCACGGCTGCTTGGCTGCGGTGGCAGGGCCATCTCCTCTAACCTGTC
>NW_008806463.1:0-200 GCF_000699105.1 Pygoscelis adeliae | reverse complement strand
TCCCCTCCCCAGGTGGTGCGGACGTGGCACGGCTCTCCCACCGGTGGGCTGGTGCCGTGGGGTGGCCGGTGTGGGAGCTGGCGGCACTGGTGGCGTTACATGGCAGAGCGCGACCCTCCGTCCTGGGCAGTCCCTTTCTGCAGCAGTATAAGATGCTTTCCGTGCAGTTCGAGTTTTTCCATCTCATTCATTTTAGGGAT
>NW_008806462.1:0-200 GCF_000699105.1 Pygoscelis adeliae | reverse complement strand
CGGGGTTACTAAATTTACCGTCTGCTGCTGCCCATGTCCCTCCCTTCCGCCTGGGCCTGGCCAAAGACAGCTTAACCCTTCCCGAGCACGCTGGGGCAGTCAGACCGGGGAGCGCTCCCACCCCCGTTAGGGACCCCGGTTCTGGGGCAGCCAGGGGCACTGGGAGGAGTCCCTGGCTCGGCTCCCTGCAGCATCACCCG
>NW_008806461.1:0-200 GCF_000699105.1 Pygoscelis adeliae | reverse complement strand
TCCGCCTCCCCCCCACCTTCTCCTCCGGCACTGGGAAGGGCTTGGACATCTGCTTCAGTGCGGGGTCAGCCTCGCTGTTGGGGTGGGCACCTGCGAGAGCGGGGAGAGGATTCCCTGCCGCGGTCAAACCCGCGAACGCCAGCGGGGAGCGCAGCTCCGGGGCCCGGCTGTGCCAGGCAGCAGCTCTGGGTGCCCATGGG
>NW_008806460.1:0-200 GCF_000699105.1 Pygoscelis adeliae | reverse complement strand
GCAATTTATCTTTTACAAGGGACGCTGCAAGGGGCCAGTTATCTAATTAACTGCCCGTGTGTGCTTGGGAGGGTTCAGGGTGCGCTGATGCAGCCTGGCTAGCGATTGCACTACCGGCTCTGCAGGTAGTGCCCTCCCTCCCTTTTTCGGATTACACGACAAAGAAACTGCACATTGACAAAGCCTAAAGGAATTTAGCA
>NW_008806459.1:0-200 GCF_000699105.1 Pygoscelis adeliae | reverse complement strand
TCCTCCCAGTCTCCCCAGTGCTTCAGGGACTGGTGGTGCGGGTCCCTGCCCGGGGGTCCCAGGTGCCAGCTGCCGTGGCTCCTCTCCCACCCGTTCCTGCTGTGGCCCCTCTCCCTACCAGCCCCGGGGCCACGGAGGGGCTGCACGGCAGGAGGATGTGGGACACCGTTGTGCCTCCTTTGGGGACAGGGACGGGGACC
>NW_008806458.1:0-200 GCF_000699105.1 Pygoscelis adeliae | reverse complement strand
TGCCTCCCATGGGTCAGGGCTTGCTGGCACCAGGGGACCGGGGGACACAGCTGGCACGAGCGTGGGGAGAAGGGATGGAGCGAGAGATGGGGCCAGGGGGTGCCCTGGACTGGGCAGAGGGATGTGGGACCAGGGCTGGGTGGGAGCAGTGGGCTTGCCGTGGGAACACCGTGGGAGGGCGCAGGGTGGGTCCCCGCCGT
>NW_008806457.1:0-200 GCF_000699105.1 Pygoscelis adeliae | reverse complement strand
CCACAGCATCTCGCATGGTGAGCGCTGCCGGCCCCCACCTCGGGGCTCCTTCCCTTTCCCCCCCCCGGGAAGGGGAGCGGGTCGCGGTTGTGCCTTTTGTGCTTAAAGCGTCGCGCTGGCTGTCAGCAGCCGTGGGCAGAAGGGCAACGATTGCTCTGTAACCATTTAAACTAGCTTACCTAGCGAAGTGACAGCCCGTA
>NW_008806456.1:0-200 GCF_000699105.1 Pygoscelis adeliae | reverse complement strand
CTCTGCTGGTACTGCCCCAAACAGAGCTTCTGGGTTAAAAGCCCCTTTTCATTGACACATGTAAATCTTAAAAGGCTCGATAAGAATCAATGTAAGCTTTTAATGTAAGTATGGGCTCTGCACATAGCAACAGCAGAGAGAGAGAAGTAGAGGAAAAGAAGAAAGGAAAGCAAGCAAGCAGGTCCAAACCCAACACCAGG
>NW_008806455.1:0-200 GCF_000699105.1 Pygoscelis adeliae | reverse complement strand
TTTTTTTTTTTTTTTTTTTTTAAAGTGCCCCTCAAACCCAACTACCAAGTCTCATGGCTTTTTGCCACTCCGGCTGTCAATCACAGGCGAGGTTGTCAAGGTGGTGAATGACTGATGATGATCCGCTGCGTGTGCTCCCACCGCGCAGGACACCTCAAATGTTAATTTTCGAGCGCGCTCACCCAAAAAAAAAAAAAAAA
>NW_008806454.1:0-200 GCF_000699105.1 Pygoscelis adeliae | reverse complement strand
AAGGAGGTGGCAGCATGTGATGGACCCTGGTGGAAAAATTGGAGGGACAATTTTTGAGAGTTTGGGGGGCCCCGTGCTGTGCGGACGCTTGCCGGCTCCTCGCCTTCCCGTCCTGCTGCTTGGGACCCGTCATCAGCTGCCTGCTCCAGGGCTGGTAAGCACAGACCCCGTCTCACCACTGATGGGCAGGTCCCCGTCCC
>NW_008806453.1:0-200 GCF_000699105.1 Pygoscelis adeliae | reverse complement strand
TGAGGGTTTTTGGTAACTTGGCGCCTGTTTGACGAAGAAGAAAGGAAAAACCCCACGGAGCGGCGGGAGGTGCTGCGCCTCGCGTGGGCTCACTGGCCAAAAATGAGTCAGCAGCAAGCGCGGCTGCTGCAGGAGAGGGGAGAGCGGTGCCCTGGGATGCTCTTCCCCTTCTGCCGCCGTCCCTTCTCCTGGTGCTGGTG
>NW_008806452.1:0-200 GCF_000699105.1 Pygoscelis adeliae | reverse complement strand
TTTTTTTTTTTTTTTTTTAGTTAATTTAATTATTTCCCCCCCTCCCTGGTTCAGCTCCTGCCCTTCGCTGGGCTCTCCCGCCGCCCCAATCGCCGGGCGCCAGGCCTGCAGGAGGGGTTGGTTGTCCCTCCTTCCCGCTGCTCCACCTCCCTCTCCACCTGAACCTGTGTGGGGGGGGGGGAAATAAATAACTTTGGCTT
>NW_008806451.1:0-200 GCF_000699105.1 Pygoscelis adeliae | reverse complement strand
TCCTGTCAACCAGCTGCTCCACCGCCGCCACCCGGCATCCCCGAGCACCGTCCTGGCCCCTGCCAGCCCTTACCTGGGGACCCCCATCTCCTCTCCACCCTGGGGTGCCGGGCTCAGGGCTTCTCCTCCCGGGTGGCCCCTGGGGAGCAGAGAGGGGGCTCAGCGAGCCCCCCAGCACCCTGTGGAGCCCCGGGGCTGCA
>NW_008806450.1:0-200 GCF_000699105.1 Pygoscelis adeliae | reverse complement strand
TCAGAATATTTTAGGCCGAGATTAAAGGGATCCCTGTCGCGGGGAGGGACAAGCAGATAGAGCGTCCTCGCCGAGCGCTGGCTGCGGACGGTGGCATTCCCCGGCGCTATTCCCCGTCCTTCGCGGGGGCTTGAGCCTCCTCCTTGCGCCGTCGGGGCACGGGAGGGCGTTTTGGGCAGGGGGTGGGAATCACCGATGGC
>NW_008806449.1:0-200 GCF_000699105.1 Pygoscelis adeliae | reverse complement strand
AGATGGAGCTCCCCGTCCGGTTCCTGCTCCTGCAGGAAGCCTGGTGGCACAGAGGGGTCAGCCACCACCGTCGCCAGCACCCATCTGTGCACCCCGTCACCCAAGGGACTCCGGCACAAGCCCCTGGGTGCCCAGGGGACTCTCGTCCCCATGTCCTCACCTCCTCGTCCCTGCCCATGAGAACCAGGTGTCCATCCACC
>NW_008806448.1:0-200 GCF_000699105.1 Pygoscelis adeliae | reverse complement strand
CCCAACCTGCCCTGCCCACTAGCCAGGCTACCTACTGATTTCTCAGCCTGCTCCTCTCGCCCTGAGTCACACTGAGCTGCCACGAGTGGGAGGGGGCACGAGGTGAGTCCTGTCTCAGAGCAAGCAGGGAAGAGAAAGAGGGAGCAGGGGAGGCGCGGGATGATGCTGAGTCTGGCCGGGCTAGGAGGAGAGAGGGGAGC
>NW_008806447.1:0-200 GCF_000699105.1 Pygoscelis adeliae | reverse complement strand
TCATGCAGGGAAGGTGGGCGAAAGGCTGCTGAGCTCACCTCAACTTACTGCTTCTGCCGTGTTCGTGAAAACGGGCTGGAGTAAACTAACATTTAATGAACAGCCATCCAACGTGCACAGCGAGAGAAAATAATTGCCCGAGATTGCAACGTTTTCTTTTACGCTACAGCGCTGGGAAAGAAAATCCCTTTGCAGCCTTG
>NW_008806446.1:0-200 GCF_000699105.1 Pygoscelis adeliae | reverse complement strand
CCCCCTGCCCCTGCAGCATCGCTGCCCGCGAGCTGCGGGCATCCCTCCTGCTGGCCCTGCCGCTCGAAACCTGCCAGCCCGGCTGGTTAGAGAGACAACTTCAACATTTGGATCCAGATGATAACGCCAGCAGCCTCAAAGTTCAGGATATTCAGATCTAGACCAATCTCTAGGCTTTTTTATTTTTTTTTTTTTTTTTT
>NW_008806445.1:0-200 GCF_000699105.1 Pygoscelis adeliae | reverse complement strand
AATACGTTGTAGGAGAGGGAGGCCAGCTTTTAAAAAGAAAGACAAGAAACACTTGGGAGCGTTCCGTGCCCAAGCAGCGGGCCGCCTCGGGTGCGCTCCCCCCTCCGCCTAAGGCCGAACAGGCAAAGCATTTTTCTTCAGAAAGACCCTGTTCTGCAGAGCCCGGGCCAGAGGTACCGGGATTACTGACGGCACGCGAA
>NW_008806444.1:0-200 GCF_000699105.1 Pygoscelis adeliae | reverse complement strand
GGAAGCCCCCAGCCTCTCCGCTTTCTTCCCCCAGGACATGCTCCCGGAGGGAACCAGCTCCTCTAGAAGCAGGGGGGCAGGAGCAGGAAGAGCCTGAGGGCAGGAGGGAGCTGAAGGGGTGTTTAATTGCCATATTTAACACTTGGCTCCTCGCACAACTCAAGGCAAACCTTGGCTGCTGCTTCTGCCTCAGTTTCCCC
>NW_008806443.1:0-200 GCF_000699105.1 Pygoscelis adeliae | reverse complement strand
AAACGTCGCTCGTCGTCTTCTTCTGGGGGGTGGGCTTGGGTAAATCGCCCCCTCCTCCTTCTTCCCTGACTTTCCCCTTCTGTAAAATGGGGAGAAACCTGTTGCCATCCTCTGTAAGGGACTGAACGCAGCGTCTTTCCCCGAGATGTTGCTCTCTGCAGCGCAGGGCAGCCTGGTGAAGAAAAGGCAGGGTCCGCGTA
>NW_008806442.1:0-200 GCF_000699105.1 Pygoscelis adeliae | reverse complement strand
ACATCCTCCCACCCGTAACCACGCTGCCCAGCTCGCCGGAGCGGGTATTTGGCTTCGTGCCCGTGGCGGTGTGTGTTACCTCCCCAGCATGTTTAATTCATGGGACAGGAGGAAAGCTGGCAGCGGGGGCCCCCTGAGCTGCCCCCGGCCCCTCGGCATCCAATCTCCCGGTGCCCCAAAGCGGGTGCCCGCTTGGGACC
>NW_008806441.1:0-200 GCF_000699105.1 Pygoscelis adeliae | reverse complement strand
GGCGCTCCGAGCCGGCAGCCCTTGCCGCTCTGCGGGCTGCAGGGAGCCAGGCTCAGCCCCGCACCTCCAGGGATGCTGCCCTGTCCCTGGGGTCTCGCTTGCCACCATCAGTTGGAAGAAGGTCCAGGGGATGGGGGCACCCACAGGGATGCAGCCAAGCATCCAAAGCACCCACGTGTACTTTGGGGCCAGGTGGGCAA
>NW_008806440.1:0-200 GCF_000699105.1 Pygoscelis adeliae | reverse complement strand
GGCACTTACATCTGGTCCCCGGGGCCCCGCCGCTCCTCGGGGGCCGGGAAAGCCCTGCAAGCCGACCTGGCCCCGAATCCCCGGGGGCCCTTTTGCTCCTTGTGCTCCACGTGGACCCTTGGAGGAATAAGACACAGCATGCCACAGCAGGGCTTGCAAACAAGAGGGACAGCCAGTGCCTGGGGCTCCCCCGCCCGCGG
>NW_008806439.1:0-200 GCF_000699105.1 Pygoscelis adeliae | reverse complement strand
TGCCCCGTGCGTGCCTGTGGCATGCTGTGTGCTGGGAGCTGCTTTCTGGGCAAGAAACCCTGCTCCTGGGCACTTCCATTTGTACACAGTGGGTGGCTGGTGGGGTGGTTATTTTAGCTGGGTGGCAGGGCTGCGCTGCTGGCAGCGCCGGAGTCCCGGGGCAGGGGTGGCTGGGCGGGGGATGCTTCATGGCTGTTTTT
>NW_008806438.1:0-200 GCF_000699105.1 Pygoscelis adeliae | reverse complement strand
CTCACTCACCCGGGTGACGTAGGGCTCGCTGGGGTGGTACTTGGGCGGCATCAGCAAGAGTAGGATGCGGTCGAAGAGCTGGATGCCGAAGAGGGAGGTGACGCCCATGTAGAGGAAGATGCCGAAGAGCACGGCCAGCGGGATGTGCTTCAGGATGGGCTCCATGAGGATGGAGACGCCTGCGGTGGAGCAGGAGAGGT
>NW_008806437.1:0-200 GCF_000699105.1 Pygoscelis adeliae | reverse complement strand
GAAGAGGCTGAAGTCTGCTCTCCTGAAGTGCAGTGTTGTGATCTTGCTTGTTTTTGCCCTGCTCCATCCTCTCAGGACCTTGAACTCTACCATCTCATGGTCACTGTAGCCCTGAACCTTCACATCCCCAATGAGTGCCTCCTCATTTGTGAGTATGAAGTCCAGCAAAGACCCTCTCCTCATTGGCTCCTCTATCACTT
>NW_008806436.1:0-200 GCF_000699105.1 Pygoscelis adeliae | reverse complement strand
CCCTTTCCTCCCCAGGCACAGAACAGCCTTGTAACCCTTTTGCTGCCGCTCCCGCCGGTGCTGGCACAGACGGGCATCCCTTGCTCCCCGTGCCGCGGTGGTGGGAGGCGAAGGCGAGGGGCCGGCGGGGTGACACCCGGTTTCCTTCCTGGTTTTCGGGGCGATGGCCTGTTTCTGGAGCAGGAAGGACAAGCGGAAAG
>NW_008806435.1:0-200 GCF_000699105.1 Pygoscelis adeliae | reverse complement strand
GCCGGGCAGGGTGCTGGGTCTGATCCTGCTGCCCAGGCACATCAGAGGACGGCCGCCCTTGTGTGCTTCTCCTTGCAGGTGAAAAACCACATGTCGGACCCCGAGGGGAGCCAGTAGACGGACTGGGATGCCGTGGCCTCCCCACGTGGCTAGCCCTTCCTGTCTTGTGCTCGTATTTCTTTTGAGGCTTCCAGCTAGTG
>NW_008806434.1:0-200 GCF_000699105.1 Pygoscelis adeliae | reverse complement strand
CTGCTTTACACTTGTCCCAGGCTAGAAGTAGTTCCAACGCAAGTGTACTTTTAAGAGTTCAGAACCCAAAAGGCAAATAACAACAACTCAAAGCTGCTTTTTTTTAGAGAGAAACAAACAGAGGTTCTCAACCTTTCACCTTCCCTATGCACACTCTAATCTGACAAGGCGAACATGCTGTTCTGGGCTTTCTCTCTCTG
>NW_008806433.1:0-200 GCF_000699105.1 Pygoscelis adeliae | reverse complement strand
GAACAGTCTGCTTCCCTGCTGCCCCTTCCCAGCAGCCTGGCCGAAGTCACGCCAGACGCTCCCCACCCTCCCGCTCCGACAGCCCCCGTGCGCAGGGAGGGCTGCTGGGCCACGCTGAGGTGGGGAGGGCAAGCGGGGCCTGGCCCCCCCAGCCAGGACCCTTCCCCACGGCACGCTGTGGCCCAGCCTGGGAGAGGCTC
>NW_008806432.1:0-200 GCF_000699105.1 Pygoscelis adeliae | reverse complement strand
TAAATATAAAAATAAACAACAAACTCTCCCCCCCATTTACCACCTTCCCCCCACCCTGAAGAAAAAAACAACAGCCCCGGCGGTATCGCAGCCACCTGCTCAGGGAAGTGATTTTTCATATAGGCAGGAAACGGGGGGTCTAATTAAATCTGGGGTCAAGAACATAAAGGGAGAACGAAGTTTATTTAGGAGTTCTCGAG
>NW_008806431.1:0-200 GCF_000699105.1 Pygoscelis adeliae | reverse complement strand
TGGTCGAGGGGGATGAAACGCGCCGCGTTGGTGATGCCGCCACCACGTGCATCAGTCCACGGAGGCTGCAAGGATAAACCTGGTCCTTTCGGTGGGGTGGGATGCGTGGATGGATCCGATCTCCTGATGCGCAAAGTAAACCTCAGCACGTCACGAATGCCTCCGTGCTCCTTCCCACCAGACCAGCGAGGAAGTGGCGG
>NW_008806430.1:0-200 GCF_000699105.1 Pygoscelis adeliae | reverse complement strand
CAGCAATTTTGGGGGACCTGCCAAACCTTAATTTCTGCTGTTTTGGTATTTACCTGGTAGTGCCTTGCCTTGAGGTGGCAGGCAGGGTGGGAGGGTGTGTGCAGAGTTGGTGGTGGGGCTAGGGGCAGTCGGCTTTTTTGCGTTAAGTGCTACTTTTGCCGTCAGCAAAGTATTTCTGATGTTGTGATCCCATCTATTTC
>NW_008806429.1:0-200 GCF_000699105.1 Pygoscelis adeliae | reverse complement strand
GTCCCGCCCCGGCAGCCTGCCTCTGTCCTGCCTGCGAGGGGGGACGCGCTTCCTCTGCTGGCACGGTGCAGCCGTGCCTCCTCCACGCCATTGTCCTTGTGATCCCGAAGGACTTCCCGGCGGAAAGGCTGGCCTTTCCGGAGCCCCCCGGGCACACCGGGTCCTCCTACCGGTCCCCCAGCCCCGTGGCAGGGCTGCTG
>NW_008806428.1:0-200 GCF_000699105.1 Pygoscelis adeliae | reverse complement strand
GACGGACGCTTCCTCCAGCAGCCAAGGGCAGGGTCTGTCTCGCGCTTGCGATAACTGAAGCAAAACCCGAGACCTCTCCCAGTTTCCTCTGTTAATGATAAGGAGACGCCCAGACCGTCCGGTCCTTTGCGGACCTGTTTAAATATTTGGTGAAAATCGATGTGTCTTAATGGAAGTGGAACGCCCCCTCCACCCCTGCC
>NW_008806427.1:0-200 GCF_000699105.1 Pygoscelis adeliae | reverse complement strand
TTTTTTTATTATGATTATTATTATTATTAGTATTATAATTTTTTCGCGACATGTACATTTCTAACAAAGTTTATCGTGGCTATCTATCTATGATGGTGTTTTATTTACCGATTCATATCAAATGCTCTTGTATCGAGTTCACGAAATCTAAGTAAACCTAGAGCAAAGTTTAAAAAAAGGAAAAAAAGGAAAAAAAAAAA
>NW_008806426.1:0-200 GCF_000699105.1 Pygoscelis adeliae | reverse complement strand
AGGGACAAGTGCCCTGGAGGTCCGTGGTCTGAGTACTGCCCACCCTTCTTGCTGTGCCGGGGACGGGCCGAGCCCGGCTGCCGGCTGGCTGCCTGCAGTGCCCCGGCCCTGCCTGTACCTGTCCTGCCCAGGGGCCGAGTGCGCTCAGACCCTTCCATTCGGGAGAGGCTCGGAGCTGGGGCTGAGCCTGGGTTTGTGTT
>NW_008806425.1:0-200 GCF_000699105.1 Pygoscelis adeliae | reverse complement strand
CAGGCAGAGGTGGGACGCAGCACGAGAAAGGTAAATTTTGAGCAGAAGACGGCCCTGCCCGGGGCAGGGGGTTGAACAAGACGATCTTTGAAGGTCCTGTCCGGCCCAAACCCTTCTGTGGTTCTACGCAACGATGAACTGAACGAAGCTGACGGAGGAGACGACAATTAACCCGCGCTGCTCACCTCGGAAGAAAGCCT
>NW_008806424.1:0-200 GCF_000699105.1 Pygoscelis adeliae | reverse complement strand
CGTGGGTTGGACCTGGAGACCTGGGTCCTACCTGGACCCCGGACACGCGGGTTGGACCTGGACACGTGGGTCCTAGGCAGGCACCCAGATATGTGGGTCGAACTGGGACACACGGGTCAAACTGGGCCACGTGGGTCTGACCTGGACACATGGGTCCTACGTGAACCCGGAACACGTGGGTTGGACCTGGAGACCTGGGT
>NW_008806423.1:0-200 GCF_000699105.1 Pygoscelis adeliae | reverse complement strand
CCTCATGCTGCAGCTGAGCCCGGCCTCCCCTGCCCGACCCACCCCTCGGAGGGTGACGGCGGGGTGCTCGGTGCCTCCAGCGCTAGCCCAGGGATGCGCCGGAGCCTTGCGGTGAAAACGGGAGCGGGCAGGGAGCCCTCCAGGCCTCTCTTCCCACGTGTGCTGTGCTCATGCCAGCTGGAGGAACGCTCCCCGGCCCC
>NW_008806422.1:0-200 GCF_000699105.1 Pygoscelis adeliae | reverse complement strand
GGTGGCTGGAGCCAAGCGCCGCGATGCCCAGCTGGGAGACAGGCCTGGCTCTGCCCCAGCCCCCGGGTTGGAGGGAGCTTGTACAAGGATGCCGAAACTTGTTGCTCGTTTCATCTCCATCCGTCGGGCTGCCTGCAGTGGGGCAGCCTCACACGAGCCCCCCAGCCCAGAAACCGTCCCGACAGGCAGTGAGAGCCGCA
>NW_008806421.1:0-200 GCF_000699105.1 Pygoscelis adeliae | reverse complement strand
GTGGAGCAAAGGGTGGGGGGCAGCGGGGTGCTCAGGGCTCTGCCCCGGCTGCTCTGGGGGCTGCTGTGGGGTGGGTGGCTCCGTGCCCCATAGTGCCGCTGCCCACGCACCCCGGGGCTGGCCCAGGAGGGGCACAATGAGGGTCCACTCTTCCCCCAGCCCCACTGCCCCGGGGACAGCCCTGGGCTGCCCCAAAGGTC
>NW_008806420.1:0-200 GCF_000699105.1 Pygoscelis adeliae | reverse complement strand
TCTGGGGCAGTGCTGGCAGAGGGCAGGGGGATGCAGTGCCGCGGGCCCCCGAGGGCCCCCCCCGCATCCCGCTGTGGCTGCAGCAGCGGCAGCAGCAGTCCTCGGGACAAGAAAAGAGGGCCCTTTCCCCTCCCGTTTTCGGGGCAGCTTTGTATGATTCGGTTAATTTAAAAGCCGCAGAGCCGCGGCAGCCGCCCACG
>NW_008806419.1:0-200 GCF_000699105.1 Pygoscelis adeliae | reverse complement strand
GGGTTTTTGTTCCTCAGCTGCTCCCCCATCGCCTTCCGGAGCGGGATGGGTGCTTGGGTAAGCGGGGCCCCGGGGAGCCGGGACCACCGGGTCCGGGGCAGTGGCTGTTGCCATCGCTTGATGGGCGGCACTGTCAGTTTTTAACTGCTTTAACGAATCTGCTATCAGCCGCCACGTAGTCAGCAGGTTTTTTGCGGCTT
>NW_008806418.1:0-200 GCF_000699105.1 Pygoscelis adeliae | reverse complement strand
CCAAAACCTTGCCATGTAAACCCAATGAAGTCTTCCTCTGTCTTCTGGTGTCTTAATTTTCTGGTCCCAAGCTCCTCTTCTATCATAGTGCTTCATCCAAACTCTGGGTTAACTGGTTCCCACATCCCCACTCCCATCTCCGACCTCCACTATATCTTCTAGTTCTTGCTTTATCTTTATTTTGGGCGCCTCACTACAAG
>NW_008806417.1:0-200 GCF_000699105.1 Pygoscelis adeliae | reverse complement strand
GGTGGTACCGTCAGGCACCCGGTGGCAGACCCGAGTGGGTGTCCTACATCAGCTCTGGTTCTTCAGTCATTCAATTCGGGCAGTCAGTGCAGGGTCGAGCCACGGTGTCCCGGGACAATTCCCGGTCCGAGTCATCTCTGTCCCTGCGTGCCCTGCGCCCCCAGGACTCTGCCCGCTACTTCTGCGCTGTTCACACGGGG
>NW_008806416.1:0-200 GCF_000699105.1 Pygoscelis adeliae | reverse complement strand
TGGAGGAGGAAAGAAGGGAGCCGATGGCTTCTCTTTTTCCCCCTAACATCCGTTTCTCGCTCGCCTCCCCGTCTCCCCTCCCCTGCCTCCTGCCTCAGAGCCTGTTTCACCCAGATAGCCGCGTCTTGGAATGTTCTGGACCCCTGGCCCTTCACGGCAGCGGCGGGGCTGAGCCGCCCGTGCTTTCTCCATCCCTAAAA
>NW_008806415.1:0-200 GCF_000699105.1 Pygoscelis adeliae | reverse complement strand
TTAAGAATCAGTTCTACTTCATACAGGATATACATGGTTGTTGGGTGACCCAGGACTAATGGTCTGCTTCTTTCTATGATAGCTTATTGTTGCTGCTATCGCTTTAACACAAGAATTATTCCCTGCAGCTACGGGATCCAGCTGAGTTGAGCACTAAGCCACAGGGCGGCAGTGTGGACCTAGCTTTTGAGTAAGAACTC
>NW_008806414.1:0-200 GCF_000699105.1 Pygoscelis adeliae | reverse complement strand
ACACACACACACACACACATGCACACACACCTGCGTGTGCGCAGAGACACGCAGGGACCTGCAGCACATCGCACACGGACGGGCGTGTGGGCACACGGATGTGCACGCATGTGCACACACAGGTCTGTACTCATGCACACGCAGATGCACACACATCTGTGTACCCGTGCACACACACGCGTGTACCCACGCACACCCAG
>NW_008806413.1:0-200 GCF_000699105.1 Pygoscelis adeliae | reverse complement strand
CCTCGCCTCTCATTGACCCGCTGGCATTGAGGCCAGCTCATTCTTATTAATCAGAAGCCGCTATTAAAGTGGGAGGGGGAGGTTTTGCTGCTCCACTGTCCCCTCTGTCCCTGCACCTGCGGCTCCACTCGCCGGGGACACATCCTGCCCGGGGAGGGGGACCTGCGCTGACATCCCCCGCATCTTCTCTCCCCTCCAGG
>NW_008806412.1:0-200 GCF_000699105.1 Pygoscelis adeliae | reverse complement strand
AGGAGGAGGAGGAGGAGGAGGAGGAGAGCGCATAAAGGCGCTGATGGAAATTTCACGTATTTAGCACCTTTTGCCAAAGGCAATCCAGGGCTTTCCATGCCGGGATGAATCCTGCACAGCCCTGTGAAGTGGGTGAAGGCCGTCCCGCTTTGCGACGTAACGACCAAAGAAACAAAGCTGCGGGGTGAAGATCCAGAGGC
>NW_008806411.1:0-200 GCF_000699105.1 Pygoscelis adeliae | reverse complement strand
TGAACCTGGTTGAAAGCAGAGCAATTTCTTTTGAGCATCTTCTGTCTCATTTGAATATCTGCTCAGGGCATTATTAGTACTGATGAGTAAGAAATCTGTTGTAGAATGGATTTAAGAACTTGTCCTGAGGAATGTTCAGGACAGCAAGAACTCAAAAGCCTACAAGATGTACTCCAGTGAAGTTCCCACTGACTGGAAAA
>NW_008806410.1:0-200 GCF_000699105.1 Pygoscelis adeliae | reverse complement strand
ATCCCAGTCTCCCCAGTTGCTGGCACCCACACATACGAACCCCCAGGGCCAGAGGCTCACACACAGATACACACACACATAGTGGATCTCCCAGTACCTGGCTTTGGGTATGCAGTCCATCCAGGAGTCCATCCCAGATCCTTGCTCTTCCCAGGTAGTTTACATCTAAAGACACACACATGCACACACACACACATACA
>NW_008806409.1:0-200 GCF_000699105.1 Pygoscelis adeliae | reverse complement strand
GGCCGTGGCCAGCCTGGCTCTGGCGCTCGCCCTCCGAGCATCTTGCACGCATCCCCCCTGCCCCATACGGAGATGGGGATGGCCGGGAAGGGCCATCCTGGGGATATACCCCGAGCAGGCTCCAAAAATGGGCTCACAGGGTGCCCCGGCACTGGAGGAAGCATCCGCGTGGGACAGCCACGACACGGCCCGTGGTCGGC
>NW_008806408.1:0-200 GCF_000699105.1 Pygoscelis adeliae | reverse complement strand
GGCTGAGCCTGGCTCCGGGGCTGCGGCACTGGTAACTGCTGTGCCCGGGGTGGTTTTTGGAGACATGGATGTAGTTGGATCTTGTGTGCTGCCAGAGCTGCTCATCGAGGTACCACTCAGTAGGGCCGGGCACGCCGGAGCCCCGGCAGGTCAGCATCACCTTCTCCGCCAGGAACACTGGTGTCCAGGGGGGGTCCGAT
>NW_008806407.1:0-200 GCF_000699105.1 Pygoscelis adeliae | reverse complement strand
GCGGCCTGCCGCGGCCCCTCAACTACTGACCTCTTCTTGCCTTGCAGGGGAAGGCGACGGGACGGAAAGCGCCGCTGTGGCTGCGAGCAAAGTTTCAGAGACTGTTATTTAAACTGGGCTGTTACATTCAGAAAAACTGCGGGAAGTTCTTGGTTGTCGGCCTCCTGATATTTGGGGCTTTCGCTGTAGGATTAAGGGCA
>NW_008806406.1:0-200 GCF_000699105.1 Pygoscelis adeliae | reverse complement strand
CCTCACACCACAGACCCCTCTGCTCACACCCCTCCGGCTGGGCATCCCACCCCCAGCGTGGGCCTGGGTGCTGCAGGCACCCACCAAAGGGCCGCACAGCGTGCACACACTCTTCATGCACAAACACAACCGCGCACATGCTCCACACGTGCGCACACGCCGCAGCGGGACCGCACCCCGCAGACACAGACACCACGCTT
>NW_008806405.1:0-200 GCF_000699105.1 Pygoscelis adeliae | reverse complement strand
CTAACTATACATTGTATCAAGATTTATTATTCATTCCCCCATTGGGATGAATCTCACTTTGGTAAGAAAACTGTTGCAACGTGTCGACCTGTGTCAATTGCTAAAACAAATTCAAAACAACAGGCAAAGAATCCTGATTACCATCTATCATGACACAGAGAAGATACATCACATCCTAGAAAGAGTGAAGAAAGATGGAG
>NW_008806404.1:0-200 GCF_000699105.1 Pygoscelis adeliae | reverse complement strand
CCCCCCCGAAACTCCCAGGCTTTGGGGGATCTTTTGAAAATACAATTGGACCTTGCTTCCTCTGAAATGCCCCAAAACCTCCTCCACCTGTGAAGGTGTCACAGGAAGGGGGAGGAAGGGGGGTCACTTCTCCGTCAAACCGGACCAAGGTTCCTCCCAGTGAGCCCAGGGTGGGAGGAACCGGGGTCCGATAACCTCGG
>NW_008806403.1:0-200 GCF_000699105.1 Pygoscelis adeliae | reverse complement strand
AATTAGATGTAAACAAGAATAGAGACGGGGCTCCATGGTCAGACAACTTGATTGTTAAGGGATTAACACCTAAGTAAACCAATAAAGGCTCCGCGTTGCTGGTGAGAGGGCTGCGGGCCAGGCAGGGGCTGTGTAAGACTATCAAGGCCTAATGGGCTCCCCCCCGGCAGAGCCAGGGCAGCATATTAATAAACCCCCGA
>NW_008806402.1:0-200 GCF_000699105.1 Pygoscelis adeliae | reverse complement strand
CGGACTCGAGTTCTGGATGCGTTTGTGGAGAGAGGCAGGGATTTAGGCATGCTTCTCTTGGCGAGGGCTCCAAGACCCGACTGTTGGGGACTAACGGTTCTAACGGTCAGAAAGCTCACCCTGCAGTTCGTTCTATTTTTGACCAGAAAAGGGGCAGCTCCACCGAAATGGAGCCTCAAAAAATTCCTCGACACTCGTGC
>NW_008806401.1:0-200 GCF_000699105.1 Pygoscelis adeliae | reverse complement strand
CTGTGGCTGTGAGCAACATCAACGCGAGGAGATCTCGTTTCTAAAGAAGTCCCTTCCCTGCGTGGAGAGGGACGAGGCAGGGACTCAGGAGGGCAGGTCTCGCTGCCAAATTACTCCTCAAAACGTCCTGCCCATTTACTCGCGCTCTCTGGGACAATCGTGCCCAAGGGTGCAATGGACTTTTATGGCTTGAGCGTACA
>NW_008806400.1:0-200 GCF_000699105.1 Pygoscelis adeliae | reverse complement strand
CCCCCCCCCCCCGGGAGGGTGATGCTGCACCAGGTTTCATGGAGGAGGTTGGTTAGAGAGAGGCCACAGAGAGGTCCTCAGCAAACTTCAGCCTCCATCCAAGGTCCCACCAGTCCTCCTCCAGCCTGCTGCTGCACAGAGCACGGAGGGGGGGGAATGCCAGCCCAGTGTCCCCCTACCAACCCCACCGGGTCTGGGTT
>NW_008806399.1:0-200 GCF_000699105.1 Pygoscelis adeliae | reverse complement strand
ACACGGGGACACGGGGACACGGGGACACAGGGAGGCAGAGGGACAGGGACATGGGGAGACAAGGAGACAGGGACATGGGGACATAGGGACACAGGGAGATAGGGACATGGGGAGCACTGGGGCCCATGTCCTGGACAGGGGACATGGAGACATGGGGTGTGCTGCAGCATGGGGGCACCGGAAACGCTGGGGACCAAGTC
>NW_008806398.1:0-200 GCF_000699105.1 Pygoscelis adeliae | reverse complement strand
GGCAATGGTTTTAAACTGAAAGAGGGTCAGTTTAGTTTGGATATAAGGAAGAAAGCTTTTACAATGAGGGTGGTGAGACACCGGTCGCCCAGAGTTGTTGATGCCCCATCATTGGGGCATGAAGGTTGGATGAGGCTTTGAGCCACCTATTCTAGTGCAAGATATCCCTGGGGCTGGACTAGATGATCTCCAAAGGTCCC
>NW_008806397.1:0-200 GCF_000699105.1 Pygoscelis adeliae | reverse complement strand
GGCGGTCTGGTGGGGGCTGGCGGCAGGGATGCTGTCCTTAATGGCTGCCACATCCTTGTTGGAGGCCTCCAGCAGCTTCTGGGCGCTGCCAGGCAGGGTGTGGAGCACAGTGGGGCCCCGCACACCCAATGCTGAGCCATGGGGCGGTGGGGTGGTGGGTGGCCAGGGACGTGCAGCAGGCAGGAGCCCGTGGGGTACAG
>NW_008806396.1:0-200 GCF_000699105.1 Pygoscelis adeliae | reverse complement strand
TGATTCCCTGCACACCTCTTTTACAAGTTCTCTCAGAAAGTTTTAAAAATCACTCATGGTGCCTCACGTTAATTTTAGTACACCATTCTATCTGAAAAGACAAAACATATCCCTGCTTTTTATCACCTCCATTACAAGAAGGAAGAATCACTAAGGATGCAACTAGCTCTACTTACCAAAAAGCCAACATTAAATAAAAG
>NW_008806395.1:0-200 GCF_000699105.1 Pygoscelis adeliae | reverse complement strand
GAGAAACACTGGAGACTCCACCTTCATTAGTAGCAGTAAACCCAATTGGAGAGAGATGTCCAAGATTTGTTAAATACTATGATTGCTTTTAAGTATTGTTTTGTCGTGAAACATCTTTGTGCCTTTAGTGATTCCTAAATAGACAAGAGGCAGGTTATCTGTATGTTATGGACTAATAAAACATCGTTTCTGTAGAAGAG
>NW_008806394.1:0-200 GCF_000699105.1 Pygoscelis adeliae | reverse complement strand
GCACTGCCAGAAATAGGGTCTGAGGCTGTCTGGGTTGCCTGTCCCTGCCTGCTGACAGACCAGCTGGGGGGGAGCTGGGACATCCCTGGGGCGGGGATCCCTCCAGCCCCATGGCAGAGCATGGACACCCCAGCTGCACCCGAATTTGTCCTCAGTGCCCACAGGCAGCATCTCTGCTCTTCATCCCCACCCTGGGCTGC
>NW_008806393.1:0-200 GCF_000699105.1 Pygoscelis adeliae | reverse complement strand
AAAATTAGAGAAAAAAAAAAGACAAAATAAAAAGCCGTCCCTTGTAATTAGTGTTAATTTGGAACAGGGCACTGTGAGCCATCAGCAAGCTTCAAAGGCCGTGAGGAAGCCTCAAATTCCAACACCCTAATTAACCAAAGAGCAACATGAAAAGACAAGGCAGCGCACACAGGGCTGCCAAGGACACTTCAAACAGGCGC
>NW_008806392.1:0-200 GCF_000699105.1 Pygoscelis adeliae | reverse complement strand
CGTGTCCCCCCACGTCCCCCGTGTCCCCGTCCCCAGTGTCCCTGTCCCCCCATGTTCGTGTCCCCCCTCCATGCCCGTGTCCCCTCGGTCTCCATGTGCCCATGTCCCCCATATCTGTGTCCCCGTAATGTCTGTGTCACCCCATCCGTGCCCCCCATGTCCCCATATCCGTGTCCCACCATGTCCCACCATGTCCCCAT
>NW_008806391.1:0-200 GCF_000699105.1 Pygoscelis adeliae | reverse complement strand
CCTTCCCCCCTTTTCCAGCCTTCGCAAAGAGGGTCAGTGGTTTAACCAGGCGTCACCAGGACTTCGTTTTATTCCCGGCCCACTGAAGCGTGTGGCTTTTAGTGACTGATGGCCGCTGTGGCCGACTGTACGCGGCACAGTTGCTTTCACGGTGCGTGCTCCAGATGGGCACGTCCCGCAGGCCCGGGGCGGGGGGGCAC
>NW_008806390.1:0-200 GCF_000699105.1 Pygoscelis adeliae | reverse complement strand
GAAGCCAGCGAGGAAGCTTAAATCGAAGCAACGTGAGCGAGGTCATCCCTTAAAGCCGCTCGGAGAGACCATTCCGGCGCTCTCCCCGCCAGGGCTTCCCAGGCGCTGAATTATTCAGCGAGGCGGTGCGGGTTCGTCCCTTAGCCGAAAAAGGTGGCTGGAGGGAACCCCCCCCCCGGGGCTGCCTTTCTGAGGGAAGG
>NW_008806389.1:0-200 GCF_000699105.1 Pygoscelis adeliae | reverse complement strand
CCCAGGTCTAAAGCGCTGGAGGCCACCGGCCTGGGCCAGAAGGTGAAGCTTCTGCGCCACAAATACCCGAGGCGTTTGTGCCGTAGGGCGACGCTTCCCCAAGCCAACCTCAAGAGATGTCGCGGGGACACCGGGTGGCATCGGCGGGGACTCGGGTCAGAGCACAAGGGGACGTCCTCAGGGGGATGAGGAGCTGCTGA
>NW_008806388.1:0-200 GCF_000699105.1 Pygoscelis adeliae | reverse complement strand
ACCCTTCTCTCCGGGGGGCCGTGCCCGGTCCTCACAGCTCCATCCGGAGCTCCGCAGTGAAGGGAGGGCTGGGCAGAGCCTTTCCCTGTGTGGCTGTCTATGTATATATAGAGAGAAAGATATATATCGACGCACACATACCACTATGTGGGCACTGCTGGCTGGCAGGGCCCTGCTCCCCGAGCCCTCCCAGCCCCCCG
>NW_008806387.1:0-200 GCF_000699105.1 Pygoscelis adeliae | reverse complement strand
CTCGGCCGCCGCCCCCCCTCCGCCGGGCGCTGCTTTCGCACCGACTTTGACTAGAACTGCAAGTGCTCTGAGGGTGATGTAAAAACTTGATCAGAGGTTATTGCAGCCCGGTTCAAGAAACGCGCCAAAACCCCGCTCGGCTTCTGACTTTTCTCCGGTTTTGCTCTTCCTTTTTTTCTTTTTCTCTTTTTCTCTTTTTC
>NW_008806386.1:0-200 GCF_000699105.1 Pygoscelis adeliae | reverse complement strand
GGGTGACAGGGCCCCGAGGGCCTGGGACTCATGGCAGCTCTCGTTCTCACCACTGCCAGGAGAATTTGACAGTTCAGACACTTCTTTCTCCTCTCCTCCCTTCCTCTGTAACTCCGGTTGCTTGGCTGCCCTCCACCTAAGGGAATACGTGGGTGTCTTACAGATCTTGGGAGACGAGGCTTCCTAGACACGTAGCCTTG
>NW_008806385.1:0-200 GCF_000699105.1 Pygoscelis adeliae | reverse complement strand
CCCTCCGCGCCCCCCCGGGGGTCCGGCTACGCCAGGGCTGCCCCCGTACCCGGGCTTCCCACTCCAGGTAGGAGGGTCTCCGCGTCTGCAGCTTCAGTTTGGCCGTCAGCGCCTTCACGCTGTCCAGGCTCTCCTCCTCCCAGGTGGGCTCCTCTTCACCCAGCTCCTTGAACTTCAGGTGGCCGAAGGGCATGGTGGCA
>NW_008806384.1:0-200 GCF_000699105.1 Pygoscelis adeliae | reverse complement strand
CCCCCGGTCTCGTCGGTCCCAGAGTAAGTGTCGCCGTCCCCCCGGCTGCGGGGACAGGACGCCTCTCCCTGTCCCACAGGGGATTTTGAGGGGCTCGAGGGGGTCGGCGGAGCCTGGCCGCCCCCATCCAAGGCCCATCGCCTCCCCCAGTCCCAACGGTTCAGCCTCCGCCGCAGCCCGTTCCCTCTCCTCCCAGTACA
>NW_008806383.1:0-200 GCF_000699105.1 Pygoscelis adeliae | reverse complement strand
CCCGGCTCCCCCAGCCAGGGGAGGGCTGAGCCCAGACCTCGGGCACCTCGGCAGCCCCCGCTCAGCCGGGCAGGCGGTGGTGGGAGCATCCCCTTCCCTCCCTGGGCCTCACTCTCCCCATCAGTGTGGCCGTCAGGGCCCTCCTGAGCGCCCATTCCCTGCGTCCCCACCACGTCCCCTCTCTGGGCGCAGGGGCTGAC
>NW_008806382.1:0-200 GCF_000699105.1 Pygoscelis adeliae | reverse complement strand
GCAGCCCCTTCAAACATCAACACGGGACCAGTCAGGAGAGTGCTGAGCCCCAAACTGCAGGTCTGGAGGTCCCCCCTTGCCCAGGCTGAGTCACAGGCACCACGGTGGGAGCCCTCCCCCTTCTGGGCTGTCCCTGGGGCAGTGTTGGGGTCCCTTTTCTCCCCATGGGCTGCAAAGAGCTGGGGGTGCCCAGCGGCAGA
>NW_008806381.1:0-200 GCF_000699105.1 Pygoscelis adeliae | reverse complement strand
ACTGAGCGGATCCTGGGAGGTTCTGAAGGTCTCCAAGACTGTACTGGGAGGCTCAGAAGAGCTTACTGGTCCATACTGGTCCATACTGGGAGCGTCCCGCTCACCTTCTTGCTCTCCTTGTTCCTCTTGAGGGCCCACCCCCCTTCCGGCAGCTTCTCGAAGTACTTGCGGGCTTTGGGGGCCTGTTCCAGCATGTGGGG
>NW_008806380.1:0-200 GCF_000699105.1 Pygoscelis adeliae | reverse complement strand
CCAGGGGGGACTGAACTCCCTGGGGGGAGAGGAGTGGGTCTGGGTCCAGCTGGGGGGGCTCTGGCCTCACCTGCCCCTCATGGCCCCGGCCCAGGCCTCAACTGCAGCAAAGGGCAGGGACCTGTTGGGGCCAGCTCTGACCCCACACGGCAGGGCTCGGGGGCTGAACGGGGAGCACTGCGAGGGGGACACAGCTGAGA
>NW_008806379.1:0-200 GCF_000699105.1 Pygoscelis adeliae | reverse complement strand
TATATATATATATATTTAGATACCTACACGGAATGTTATCATCAGCTTAATACCTGCTGCCCTGCAGGATGGGTTCCTAAAATGAAAAGTTTTCTTTATTGCCTTCAAAGAGCCCCCTGAGCTAGGGTAGTTGCTCGTAAGCAACCCAAGGGAGGAAGAAAGCCTGTTTAACATCCCTCTTCTTTCTTGCAGCAAAAAGC
>NW_008806378.1:0-200 GCF_000699105.1 Pygoscelis adeliae | reverse complement strand
TCCTAGTTTTCTCAGCAATGCGCCGCCTCCACCTCCAGCCAACGCACGGGTCTCCCTTGAAGGCGAGGAACAGGAACCGGAGCTCATCCTGGAGCTCAGGGCTCGGCCTCCTGCATCCCTGGGCTGACCGTGTCCCGGGACCCCTACGTGCATGCAAATCCACAAGGAAAACCCGCTCTGACCAAAACCCAAGTGCCAGG
>NW_008806377.1:0-200 GCF_000699105.1 Pygoscelis adeliae | reverse complement strand
CCTGGGATAAGGGCAGCCCCGCGGGGCAAACGCTCTTCGCCAGCATATGGCTCAGCTGAACCCTGGCCTCCAGGAGGGACAGGGGGCCATTGAAGACCTTGTGGAGCTGCTGGTGGCCCCCAAGAAGCCCCTCACGTCTTTTACTGCCTCCTCAGCCTCACTGTACACGCTGCTCTTGCAGAGATGCCAGCACTGCTCCA
>NW_008806376.1:0-200 GCF_000699105.1 Pygoscelis adeliae | reverse complement strand
GTGGTCGCAGGGTCGCTGCGGCAGAGACGGCTGAGAGCAGCTTTGCTCCACGCTGGGTTTGGTGCCGTGGGTCCCTGCCCGGGCTCTTCTACAGGACCTGATAAAATCTGGTAATTCTGTAGGTGAGCAAGCAGGGGGCTGGTTTAAGATAGAGAATTCAGCACGGATGCACTAAAAACTGCACAACTGGCTCTGATGAC
>NW_008806375.1:0-200 GCF_000699105.1 Pygoscelis adeliae | reverse complement strand
GTTTCTCCCCTCCCTGAGGAGCTGGGAGGCCTTCTGGCTGAGGAGACATGGGGAGAACTGCTGGGTGCGCTGTGTTTTGGGGTGGGGGTCCCTGCTTGCGGCCCCGCTGCTGCCCAGGTGAGGGGACTTGGGGCACCAAAGTTTGCTGTGCCGCCCCAGCCGGCAGCACCGGCCCCTGCGGCAGCCGGGGAGGGGGAGGG
>NW_008806374.1:0-200 GCF_000699105.1 Pygoscelis adeliae | reverse complement strand
AGTGGTACCACTTCTACAATTATACCATAATTCCATATGCACAATAATTAATGGCAACACTGAATTGTTGCATCAAATATTTTTGTAAGTACCTCCTCACTACAAGAGTTTTCCACTCTTTTGCTACGTGCTTTTATCATGAACTTCTCTTATTCACCCTTGACTTTTTCCCCAAATTATCCTCTATTTGGGGCAGGGGA
>NW_008806373.1:0-200 GCF_000699105.1 Pygoscelis adeliae | reverse complement strand
GCAGGTTTTCTGGCAGGACCTGTGACCCACACTGGAGCAGTCCGTTCCTGAAAGACTGTACCCTGTGGAAAGGACTCATACTGGAGCAGGTCTTGAAGGACAGCAGCCCATAGGATGGACCCACATGGGAGCAGCTGGTGAAGGACTGTATCCCATTGGTGAAGGACTGTATTCCACGGGAGGGACCCCACGCTGGAGCA
>NW_008806372.1:0-200 GCF_000699105.1 Pygoscelis adeliae | reverse complement strand
GGAGATGACTGCGGCCCCGTTTAACCCAACCTCTTGCTGGAGACGCTGCTCACCTCAGTCCACATCGCTGTAGCCGACCTCCCGTAGCGTCACCAAGAGCCGCTCTCATCAGCGGAGCATCTCGGGGGCTTGAACTGAGGAGGGAACAAGAAACATTTTCAAGAACTCCAAGAGAGGGAATTACAGACGGCAGCAGGAGG
>NW_008806371.1:0-200 GCF_000699105.1 Pygoscelis adeliae | reverse complement strand
GGGACACCCTCTTTGCCGTGTCCCACCAACGGGGACTCTCAATCCCCAGGGAGCCACTGGCATCTTTGGTGGCACCACCCCACTGGTGTCATCAGCCATGGGTGACGCCAGTTCCCTCCAGCTTTCCCCAGCATCCTTGGGTGTTTCCACCCCACCTGGGTGACACCAGCCCTCATGGGTGTCCCCAGCACCCTTGGGTG
>NW_008806370.1:0-200 GCF_000699105.1 Pygoscelis adeliae | reverse complement strand
CCCTTCCCTCGGGCTGCCGTGCTCCCAGGGCAGAGCCCGAGCCTCCCGCCCCAGGAACAGGAACGGCGCAGCCGTGCCCCGGCTGGGCTCTTCGCAGAGCCCCTCTCCGTAAAGCAAGAGTCCAACACGCCTCTCGCCGCTCCCCTGTTTCTTTTCTCGAGGACACCCGCAGCGCGGAGGGCAGAGCTGCTCTGCGGCTT
>NW_008806369.1:0-200 GCF_000699105.1 Pygoscelis adeliae | reverse complement strand
CTGTCTTCATCTCAATCCATGAGTCTTCTCTCTTTCCTTCTGTTTTCTCCCCTTCCCAGATCATCCCACCGCAGCCTGTGACTCCCCAGCACCAGGGATGCTGAAGGAGGCATTCGCCAAATCGGTGGCACCAAGCCAGGTGCCGGCCCCGGCAGGGTGACACTACCAGAGCAGCTGCAGCCCCGGCTGGTGCTCACACC
>NW_008806368.1:0-200 GCF_000699105.1 Pygoscelis adeliae | reverse complement strand
GCTCCTTTCTCCGTCTGCCGCTGGGCTCTGCCTTCCGTCGCAATCCCCCTTAATTGAATCCGCACTTTCATAGCTCATTACCCCCCTGATGGATTGGATTAGCCCGGGCTGCAGCCCGCCAGCCTCTGCGGGGAACAGTTGGCTGCTCGGCGTCCCCGCGGGGAGCAGGAGAAAGGTGCGGAGGGGGCCCAGCGGGCTCC
>NW_008806367.1:0-200 GCF_000699105.1 Pygoscelis adeliae | reverse complement strand
GGTTGGAAGGGACCTTAAAGATCGTCTAGGTATTTTATTATGCTACGTTGTGTTGTGTTAGGTTATATTATATTAGGTTATGTTATTATTTTGTTGTTAGTTTGTTCTTTTAGCATTTTATTATTGTTTTATTATTTGTTATTGTTGTTTTGTTACTATTGTTTCCGTAGTATTTTAGTAGTATTTTACCACTGTTTTGC
>NW_008806366.1:0-200 GCF_000699105.1 Pygoscelis adeliae | reverse complement strand
CATCCTATCCACCCTGTCCTGTCCTATCCTGTCCCATCCCGTGTCATCCCATGTCATCCCATCCACCCTGTCCTATCCCGTCCTGTCCCAACCCATCCCATCCATCCTGTCCCATCATCCCTGTTCCATCCCATCCCGTCCCATCCCATCACCCCTGTCCCATCCCAGCCAAGCCCAGCCCAGCCCAGCCCAGCCCAGCC
>NW_008806365.1:0-200 GCF_000699105.1 Pygoscelis adeliae | reverse complement strand
AAAAAAAAAAAAAAACCCAAACCCAAACATCTACTCCACAACCACACATATATAATTCGGCGCCTATAGAGAGAATGAAGGCGATATGGAACACCCAGCGCATTCAAGGCTTTCTCTGGCTGGTGAATGGAGACGGAACAGAAAGAAAACGTGCTCAGGTCTGCAAGGCAAAGCCCGCAGCGGGCCGGGGGGGCTCGGAG
>NW_008806364.1:0-200 GCF_000699105.1 Pygoscelis adeliae | reverse complement strand
CCGCTGTCCCCCAGCGCTTTGAACGCCCTAGATGGTTCAAAATGTCCTTCCCAGCTCTGGCTGGGCTGGAGACCCTCCCTGTGCAGCCCCTACACCTTTGGGGGAGCCACCCAGACCCTTGGGGGCTGCACAGCAGTACTGGGGACCCCAACGTCAGCCAGACCCGGGCTCTGAGCATCCCCTGGGGCCGGGGGTCCCAC
>NW_008806363.1:0-200 GCF_000699105.1 Pygoscelis adeliae | reverse complement strand
TGTGGCCATCCAGCCAATTCCTTATCCTTTGAATGGTCCATCAATCAAAACCATATCTTTCCAATTTAGAGACATGGATATGTAGGACCTTATCAAATGCCTTACAGAAGTCGAGGTAGACAACATCAGTTGCTCTTCCTTTATCCACCAAAGCAGTCACTCCATTGTAGGAGGCCACCAGATTAGTCAGGCACAATTTG
>NW_008806362.1:0-200 GCF_000699105.1 Pygoscelis adeliae | reverse complement strand
CTTACCCGTCTCCTTGTAGGTCTGCTTGTCCGGCCAGAGCACAGAGCAGAGGCTGGTGAGCACAAGGGAGCCCAGCCGCCGGGCCCCCTTCTCGTTGCTGCTGTAGTAGTCCAGGGAGTCGGGCGTCAGCACGAACCAGTACTTCCGAGGCCGTATCCAGGGGGTCTTCACACCGCCCCGCACCTCCCGCTGCAGCCAAC
>NW_008806361.1:0-200 GCF_000699105.1 Pygoscelis adeliae | reverse complement strand
GAGGTCCCGGGGTCCCGCCGGGGCCAGCTCCGCTCCCCCCTCTCTGCCCATCGGGTGGGAGGAATTAAAACCCACGTTCCCCCCCCTGAGCAGCCCGCTCCAGCCTGCTGGCTGCAGCGCCTGTCGACGTGTTTCTCTGGAAAGGGGCTTGGCCAAGGATGGAACCCACAGATTTTCTTGGGTTTGGGGTTTTTTGGGTG
>NW_008806360.1:0-200 GCF_000699105.1 Pygoscelis adeliae | reverse complement strand
TATAAAATGACAATAGAGTTAATATCTCTAATCCTGAAGATGTTTCCATATGTGCCATCTTTTTTTAAAGTTACAAGTTAAATTGGAAAGTTCTTCTGAGAAAATCAGTGGAATTGAGCAGGATGAAGCCATGTGCTGAAGCAGTTACTTTTAAACCCAGTAAAAGACATAAGCTGGAGAACATTCCCTGTGAATTTTAT
>NW_008806359.1:0-200 GCF_000699105.1 Pygoscelis adeliae | reverse complement strand
CCTGGGGCCGGCCAGCCTGGCCCCTTTGCACAGGGGTGTCCCTCCTCACGCTGGCTTGGACACTAGGGCTTTCTGTTCGCCTTCTCCTACGTTGCCGCCGTCAGCTAAGGACTCGCTGTAAATAGATCTGTAGTCGAACGCCCTGTGTGAGTTGGTGGGGTCCGGACATGCGCCTCTTTCTTTTTTTTTTTTTTTTTTTT
>NW_008806358.1:0-200 GCF_000699105.1 Pygoscelis adeliae | reverse complement strand
TTTTTCTTTTTTTTTTCTTTTTTTTTTAGTTTTTTATTTTCCTTTTGTTAGAAGGCTATATACGTATAAAAATAGACATCTGATTGTAGTGCTTTACTGTGCCTTTGGCCTGCCCTGCAGTTCCTGGGTTCGCTTTTCCCCTTTCAAATAAAATAACATTAAAATAAGTCCATGAAAAAAAAAAAACAACCCCACCCCGA
>NW_008806357.1:0-200 GCF_000699105.1 Pygoscelis adeliae | reverse complement strand
GGTGGCCGGGGACGCGCCGCTTGCCGGTGCAGTTCCGCCATTGATCGCACCTTTCCGTGCGGTTTGGCTCCTGGCCTTGGCGCTTTGAATTAGGGTGGATTATTAGGGGCTGTGAACGGAGCCGTTTGGTTGCGGCAAGCTCTGCTCCCCACTTTCCCCGACAGAAGGAGGCTCAAAGGAGAAAAGCCGGTGTCCTTCCC
>NW_008806356.1:0-200 GCF_000699105.1 Pygoscelis adeliae | reverse complement strand
CGGGGTCTGCAAGCCCCAAGGAAACAGCGGTGGCACATTAGATGTCTCAAAATCCAGCACCTCCAAGGACCTGCCATCGGGACCAAAGGGGAAAGCTCTCTCTTCCCAGAGAGAAAGGCATTTCGGGGGGTCCTGTGCGTGCAGCTCTGCCGTGCAGCGCCGGGCTCCCTTCCCGCTGTGGGCTTAATGGGGAGCAGCAG